>NW_019945718.1:47302-56202 GCF_002910315.2 Salvelinus sp. IW2-2015 | reverse complement strand
TTAGTGTGTTGTTGATGGATGTGGTCATGGGGTTCAGTGTGTTGTTTGATGGTCGTGTATGGGTTCAGTGTGTTGTGATGGATGTGTCTGGGGGTTATGTGTTGTTGATGGATGTGTCATGGGGTTCATGTGTGTTGTTTGTGTTGGGATTAAAGACAGTGGGAATTTCTGGATTCCTGGAAGATTGACTCAACTGAATGAAGGTCAGAATTGTTGTATGTCAGAATCCAACCAGTCCGTGTATGTTGTTGCCTTCCTCACTCTGATGTATTTGATGACTTGGGGGATCGGTTTGGTGATCAGATTTAGGAATACACATTTGATAAGGAAATGATCGCCATTGAATACCTGTGGGAGCTGTTGCTTGGTTTGAATAACACAGTTGTGGGTTTGTTCTGACATTGCATAAGTTTCTGGGGATATTGTTTGGATACAAGCATCAGCTTTTATGATCATATTTTTATTGTTTGGTTTCGTTTAGCATTAACGGAGTTAGAAAAAAGCAGAAGAGTACCTTTACCATGAATTATGTAAAGACTGGGATACTTGATGATGCCAGACAGTTGTCTTTGGTGTGACGACTCATCTGTTCCCTGTTGACTTCTGTGTTATTTCCATTCCATCCTGCATCCTCCGACCTCGCTCCACCATGCTCACTCCTCCAGCCTCGCTCCACCCATCCCTATCCTCCAGCTCTCTCCAACATCTCAATCTCGCAGCTTCGCTCAGCATCCCTCACTCCTTCCAGCTGTCCACCTCCTCACTCCTCAGCTGTACCATTCCTCACTTGCTCCAAGCTGGCTCCACCCATCTGCTTCTCCTCCAGGCCTCGTCCACCTCCACACTCTCGGCTCGTCCACCGCATCCTTCATCTCCCAGTCGCTCACATCCCTCATCCTCCAGCCTCGCTCCACCATCCCATAACTCTCGCTGTCAGCCCATCCCTCACTTCCCAGCTCGTCCACATCTCACTCCTCCAGCCTCGGCTCCACCATCTCACATCTCCCAGCTCGCTCCGACCATCGCTCTCTCTCTTTCCCCAGACTTAAGCTTGGGGGCTCTCCTCCTGATCATTTCTATCCATCTATCACTTTTATCTCATCCTCTTGTTGCGTCTGATATCCATTCCTCTCTTACTCCATCTTTATCTTTCCTCTGCTCTGGTGTGTGAAGAGAGAGGAGGTTGTAACATTTTTTCTTCCCCTAATTGTTTGACTGGGTGATTGGGCATTCCGATTAGTCCATTGATTTCCTGGACTAGTGCATTGATTTTAACATTTCTTATTTGATCCGCTCCTAAAGTCTCCACACCACAGCCTGGCTGATCGGCAGAGGGACGAGGGAGTGAAGAAGAGAGGAGAGAGGGGAGAGAGAGAGGGTTAGGTACACACTGGCCAGAGACACTACAGTGCATTAAAAGTGAGAGAAACAGAAGAGAGAGAATGTGTAGGATGACTGGGAAACGAGAGAATGGAGAGATTTCCTTTACCTAGAGACCGACATTTCATGGGTGGGCAGCAACTATTAGATAGTTTAGATGGAAGGATAGGTATAGTTAGAATAGATGGAAAGGGATAGATTTAGTTAGTTAGATGGAAGGATAGATGTTAGATAGATGGAAAGATAGTAGATAGTTGATAGATGGAAAGATTAGATAGTTAGATAGATGGAAAGATGATGGAAAGACCTGGCTGACAGTAATCTCAGTAGACCAAAATAATGGTGTTGCAAAAAGGTCAGTACAGAGACCAAATTCATCTAGACACCGTTGCTAGGCACACAAAAACTATACTACTCGGCTAAACTCAAAGCACAAAAAAGGTTTTTTAAAAGTTCCACAAGAGCTGTGAACGATCTGGAGAGACAAGGAAAGAAGGGCATCTATGCATCAAAAGGAACATAAATTTCAACATACCAATTAATGGTAAATACTTGAATCAGTCATAGAGCAGGTTGCCCTTTAATGGTTGTGAGGTCTGGGGTCGCTCACCAACAGATTTTACAAAATGGCAAACCAAATTGAGACTCTGCATGCAGAATTCTGCAAAAATTTCCGTGTAAACGTAGAACACCAATATGCATGCAGAGCAGAATTAGGCCGATACTGACACTAATTTAAAATTCCAGAAAAGAGCCGTTAATTCTACAACCACCTAAAAGGAAGCGATTCCCAAACTTCTAACAAAGCATCACTAAGAGAGATGAACTGGGAAGAGTCCTAACAAGCTGGTCTAAGGCCTGTTCAAAACAGACAAAACACCCAGAGGCCCAGGACAACAGCAAATTAGACCCAAAACCCCATGACACGATCCATCAACAACACACTGAACCCCATGACACGATCCATCAACAACACACTGAACCCCATGACACGATCCATCAACAACACCTGACTCACCTCCAAAAACAACCAGCTCTTTACAAGTCTGGTAGATCCAACCAAGAAACTCTACCTCACTGAACCGTCCAATAAGATTGAGTGTTTTTCAGGCCAGACGTCCAATAAGGAGGCAGGAATTGAGCGAGGAGACGTTGATGGYGGGGTGGGGGGTKATTTGGGGTCAATCAATAGAGCTGGCCTCCCTCTATCTTGTGGCTGCTCACCGTGCTAAAATCAATAGGGAGCCAATAGTTCCCAGGCTGGGTCTAGATTAGTGAGCACACAACTAATCAGGCAGTCTGTGACACTGACACCACGGCTATTAACCTATTGATACGCCAGGAGACACCAGTTGAAAATACACAGATGCGCCAACACTGACACACACATTCCACCACAGATTGACATTCTGTCAGACTCTGATTRCCTGTAAGAGAACTTCATACAATAGTTCAGTTTAAAGTGGCACTCCAGTCTCCTTTTCAGCTCATTCAACACCTGATCTTCTTAACAAAAGGCACATCTCAATAGGTGGTACAGGTAAGTCATGACATGGTACAAGTGGGGGGGGCTTTCCTCTTTTYTTCTCTATTGTTCCTCTATTATTCCTCAATCAAGGGGGGAGGCTGATGACATCAGAGGGCTTCATCAGACAAACTCCTTGAATGGCCTAATCCATAAAGTTACCACTTTCTTTGCTCAACACTATTTTTCACCCCTGGGTGTGTGTACATTACTGTATTTGCACGCGAGATAGTGTTTTTCAACAAGAAAAGTTCCAAAATAGCTGGAGTGCATCTTTAATACAGGTCCCATGTGGCTCAGTTGGTAGAGCATGGTGTTTGCAACACCAGTGTGGTGGGTTTGATTCCCACAGGGGACCAGTATGGGGGGAGTAAGAAAATGTATGCACTCACTACTGCACGTTGTTCTGGARAAGAGCGTCAGCTAAATGACTGAGATGTTTAAGTAGATCTAATGTATGTCTCCAACCCCCCCACTGCTGTGCTCTGTATTCAGGCCTCATTGTCTCTCTAGTCAGAAACAGGAGAGCATGGATGTTACCTCTGGAGCTGGACCGCAGGGTCAGAGAGGGGACTCAAAATGGCTGTGAGTAGATGGCAGTTTCACTCTAATGCAGGTGTCTCTGATTGGTGCACTGGCCTGCATTAAGGGGAGTGAGTGTGGACCGTAAGTGTCTTCTCATAAATAGATATCCATGGGTTATATTTCTATGGTAGTAACTCTATCAATGGTAATTTACATAGACTACTTTTACCACTGAAATAAATATTTAGACATMAATTATGTAATTGTCATTGACCATCATACCACATAGACCTATATTTTAATCAAACYGATAGAAATGATGGTCATGACATACAAATTGCTCTGAAAAACTGGAAAAATAGCATGTTTCAAATGTGTTACTACTGTGTTATTCAGTCTTCAGCCAAAACTAGCCACAGTGTTCTCAAGTAGCAAAACATTATGTACCACTACCTGTCTCTTTAGGGCTGCACCACACAAGGATCATTTGTCAAAAATAACAGCCGGACTAGCTTTCATCCTTTACTTTTGAAAGACCTCTTGTTTTTATAGATTGCCTCTCCTTCCTCTGTTCCTCTTCCTCTCCTTCCTCTCCTCCCTCTCTCTCTCTCTCTCTCTCTCTCTCTCTCTCTCCTCTCTGTCATGTTTTAGTTTTCATATGTTGCTTTTATTCTCTTCCTCATTTTCCCCTTGTGTAAAAAATGAAAGGCTGAAAACAGGATGAGTTACAACAAACACAGCAGCTAGCCGCAGTACATCAGTGAGATCGCTCTGACAGACAGCTACAGGCTACATCTAACAGTACAGCCCTAAATCAAACTCATATACATGATATTTAAAAAAAAGCTCAATATTGATGTGCATGATATTTAAAAAGCTCAATATTGATGTGCATGATATTTAAAAGCTCAATATTGATGTGAATGATATTTAAAAAGCTCAATCATATTCATATGCATGGTATTCAAAAGGCTAGCTATCTCCAGATAAACAGGGTTCATTTATGAATTAGTTTCAATCTACTGCATGATATACATCATACAAGTCATATCTTCAAAGCTAAGTAGGATTCATGCATGTTTGGAAATAGATTTTCTACAGATCCGTCAAATCATATTGATATTCATGATAAAGACAAACATAAATCATATTAAAACATGATATCTCCATAACGCAATAGGATCCGTGCATGTGTTTGGAATTTGATAATCATCCATACACATTGCTCTGTGACAGCTCAGCCAAAGCACCCAACAGAACTCTCTCTCTCTTTCTGATATTCTTTTCACCAATCCCTTTTCACCAATCCCTTTTCAGACGTTTAACACACAGGGAAAATGAAAGTGAGAGGCGTATGAATTGAACTGGATTTATTTTCCAGTCAGATATACTTCCATGGTGTTGTCTATCCAGCATAGGTCCATCATGGACAGCATGCAGCCAGGGCATAGCAAACATGATTCTGCTTTACAGCCTAATCATAACCCTTCCCTCTACGCTGCCATGGCTATGATGGGGAAGGAGACGTCAGGGAAAAGGGAAGAAGGAGAGAGAGAGAAAGGAGACAGGCAGGGGAGAGAGGGAGAGGGAGAAATGGTGGGGAGGCAGAAATGGTGGGGAGGCAGAGAAATGGAGAGAAAGAGAGAGATGGAAAAAGGGCCTACTGAGAGGAAGGGTAGAGTAGTCTAGAAGCATTGGTTCCGTATAACAGACCTATTTCAGTCTGACAGACACATGTTTCCATTACAAGGAAACGGAATCCAAATTTCTCGCTTTAGGTCCAATATCTGCACCATACAAAGTAGGAGGATATGGGGAAATGATCCAGACTCAGTATTTGGCTCTCTCATCCCTCTCAGAYATATWTTCCCCTTAAGCGTCTTTCTCCGAAGCTCTTTCGTCTCAAGTCTTTCATTGCTTGCTTTACACAATGAAATGCTGCACTATTGAAACCATTGACAGGTTTTAAAAACAACATTCCATTTGATATGATAACCTATGACTGACAGAGCCATGGATCCCACCGAATCAATTTAAAAAGAGCTGAGGTATATGTTTAAATCCAGTGTATTGCCACTAAGCATAACCCTAACCCTTTTGAAGTGGCCATTTAGAAGATTTAATCCCAATYACACATCTCTTATGTTCACATAATTGATTATATAAAGGTAAGAACACTGTAATATCAATAGTTACGTATCTTTGTACCACAACAGAATCCAAACACAATAGAAAGCAACACTGGCCAACTGGAGAGACTGACGACTGCAGACAAATCACAGAAAATTGAACACATTCTACAAAATGGCTGCAGAGTCTAAAATGGGTGTGAGCTCGATATTGCCAGGCCAAGACAAAAACACTCTCCCCTAGCAGGTACACTGAAGAGAATGAGGTTCAGACTCTGGTAACAAACTCTGTAATAATTTATAAATGTTATAATTGGTWTGATTTAATTCACTTAAATAGCAACTGAGTCAATGGTGATTGTGGCATTTTGTCACAGCCTAACAGAGTAATATGAACTACACATAGAGAAAGAGAAGAAGACGAGAGGTAAGCAGCGGGTGAGAAGAGACCAAAACAGTATGGATGGATGATGACAAAGAAGAAAATAATGAAAGACTGAAAGGAGTAGACGGCAGAAGAGAGAGAAWGAAAAATAAAGAAATGTGGGAAAAATAGACAAATGAGTTTAGTACAGCAACATTAACTGCTGCTACACTACTAGTACAACTACCACACAAAAAAACATCATAATAACATATATGCAGTACTTGTACTATCCAATCATCAGCATCACTATATCTGAAGTGTTTAAAAGGGGTTATACTGAGAGGTGGCATGTTTGGGAGTGATAGAGGAGGAGTAGAGAGAGGTAGAAGCAGAACAATTGAGAGAGGGGTGGTGAGAGAGATATATTTGGGATTAAGGAACAAGTGCGTGGAAAAGGATGAGGATTAGGGGAGTGGGAGAGAGAAGGACAGTGAGAGGAGGAGTGAAGGATGAGACAGACAAAGAGCTTTGACAGAGAGGGCAGGGATAAAATAGGTATTGTTCTGCTTCATCTATTTTCCTTCCTCTCCTCTGTGCTGCTCCCTACCTCTTTACTCCCTTCCTCCTCTGTCTAACTGGGAAGATCGTTAGGAAACGTAACCGAGACAGACCACCTGCTCTCTACTGCCACTCACAGGTCAGAGGCCGGTACTGCACCATGTAATGACCGAGGGACCATTGGACTGTTTATCACACAGTGTAACCATCAGTCCAGCAGAAGACAATGAGGTTAGGAGACTGGACTGCTCTCTCTCTGCCGTGTTCCCGGGGTTCTCTGGGGCGCAGCTCGCTCGTTTGACGGGGGGCGTGCTCGCGGGCTCCCGCTGGCGGTCCGGACGAGCACTTGCGCGCGGAGGTGTTTGCTCGCGTCCTTTGGAATACAGGACACGTGGGCACGGATGCGGCTACATACGGGGACGGATGGGAGCGCGACTGCCGTCGGAGGCGAGCGTGACCGGATGCGCAATCCGCCGCCGAGCCTTGCCGCGATGGCGGGATCTCAGTCTGTGTCTGCTTCTCCTCTTTCTTCCGTCTACTCCTTGTACGTCTCGTTTTACTGCCCTTCCTCTCTGTTCACTGGGCAACGCTCGTATCGGCCCCGTCACGAAGACGCCCACCCTGCATCCATCCCAAATGTCGGCCCAGGTCAGACGGACGTTACCTCTCAGACCGCTGTAAGCCGAAAAGGGCCTCTTGGGACTGTTTAATCAACCCGTGTACTACTTAAGATCAGCCAGAAAGACATCAGGTTAGGAAAAGATAGGAACAGAGGGCATCGAGGGATGGAGCAAGGTGATGATATGGACCCGGGCTTAGAGGCAAGAAGACGGGATGTGTGCGACGTCTTGCAGCCCTGGCCGATACAAGACTACTTCTTTCATCCGGATACATTATAGGTCTATAACAGGCAGTGACACTGAGGATATTCCGGATTAATGTGACTGGTGGTATTTAGCAGGAGGATGGGGGTTGTGACAGTCGGAACATATAGAAGCAGGTATGGGAGCGGTTCGTGCCGTGGATTAGAAGCAGGATCGGGGTTGTGACTGTGGGTTAGAAGGCAGGATCAGGGGTTGTGCACTGTGGATAGGAGGCAGGATCAGGGGGATTGTGCACTTAGGGATTAAAGGCAGGATAGGGGTTGTGATTGTGGGTTATGAAAGGCAGGACAGGGGTTGTGACTGTGGGATTGGAAGGCAGGATCAGGGGTTGTGCTGTGGAGTTGGAAGGCCAGGATCTGGGGTTGTGAGCTGTGGGGATGGATAGCAGGAGGTTGTGACTGTGGGATTAGAAGGCAGGATCGGGGTTGTGACTGTGGGATTGAGAAGATGGGAGGTTGTGACTGTGGGTTTGGATGGCAGATCGGGGTGGTTGTTGCTGTGGGATTAGAAGGCAGGATCGGGGTGTGACTGTGGGATTTGTGACGGCAGTGGGGGTTGTGACGTGGATGGATGGCAGGATGGGGGGTTGTGACTGTGGGATTGAGGAGGATGGGGGGTTGTGACTGTGGGATTGGAAGGCAGGATCTGGGGTTGATGTGGATTGGATGAGGATCGGGGGTTGTGACTGTGGATTAGAAAGCAGGATCAGGGGGGTGTGCTGAGGGATTGGATGACGGATCGGGGTTGTGACTGTGGGATTGGATGGCAGATGGGGGTTGTGACTGTGGGATTGATGGCAGGATGGGGGTTGTGACTGTGGGATTTGGATGGCGGGATCGGGGGTTGTGACTGTGGGATTGGATGGCAGGAGAGGGGTTGTGACTGTGGGATTGGATGGCAGGATCAGGGGGTTTGTCTGTGGGATTGGATGGAGGATAGGGGGTTGTTGTGATGGTGGAATTGGATGGCAGGATGGGGGTTGTGAATGATAGGGATTGGGAGCAGAGGAATGGGGTTGGCTGACTGGTGGATTGTGATGGCAGGGATGGGGGTTGTGACTAGTGGTGATGGCAGGATCGGGGGGTTGTGACTGTGGGAATTGATGCAGGATCGGGGGGTTGATGACTGTGGGATTGGAAGGCGAGGATCTGGGGTTTGTGACTGTGGGATTGGAGAGGCGGATGTGGGGTTGTGACTGTGGGATTGGGAAGGCAGGATCTGGGGTTGTGACTGTGTGGATTGATAGCAGGATCAGGGGGTTTTGACTGTGGATTGATAGCAGATCGGGGTTTGTGAATACGTGGGAATTAAGGAAGCGAGTATTCGGGGGGTGTGATGGACGGTGGATTTTAGAAAAGCAGGAGGATTGGTGGTGTTAATGAGACATCTTTAATCCACTTCTCATATCATTCACTTAGTAGATTACCATACACTGGTAGCTTGTAGTGTGATGTGATGTGTATGTTTGGTGTGTGTGTGTTTGTGCTGTGTGGCGATGTGGTGTGCGTGTGCGGTCCGCGTGAGAGGTGTGA
>NW_019945718.1:19770-47277 GCF_002910315.2 Salvelinus sp. IW2-2015 | reverse complement strand
TACTGGGCTGGGTTTGAGCAAGGCATATTGGATCCAGGCTAGAGCAAGGGACGGACTTGTGAGTTGCGTGGAGATAAGACTATTATTTCATGTCATTATGGTCTTCTGCAAGTGACACTGAGATCTCTCAGGATTGTGACTGTGGATTAGAAGGCAGGACGGGGGGTGTGACCGTGGGATTAGAAGCAGATCGGGGGTTGTGACTGTGGATTAGAAGGCAGGATCAGGGTTTGACTGTGGGATTAGAGGCAGGATCGCGAGGTTGTGACCGTGGGATTAGAAGCAGGATATCAGGGTTTGACTGTGGGATTGAAGGCAGAGACAGGGGTTGTGACTGTGGATTGGATGGCAGGATCGGGGGTTGTGACTGTGGGATTAGAAGGCAGGATCTGGGTTGTGACTGTGGGATTGGATGGCAGGATCGGGGGTTGTGACTGTGGATTGATGGCAGGATCGGGGGTTGTGACTGTGGGATTGATGGCAGGATCAGGGTTTGACTGTGATTGGATATCTCTCCTTTGTGTGTGTGTCCGGGCTAGATAACACACATTTGCTGCTGCTGCTGGGGGTAGCTGTGTGTAGCAGTGGGAAGGGGAGTGGGGTCAGAAGCCAGGGTCAGGTGTTAATTCACTGCATCTAGCAGCAGGAGCAGGAGGGACCACATCCAGACCAGACCGCTGCTGGAACATACATGGACAAACCAAGTTATATTCAATGATCATCCCTGTGGGTGGATCTGTCTGTCTGTCTATCTGTCTCACCTCTCCCCTTCAACTCCCCATCTCACTTCTTCCTCCCTCTCTCACCACCTTTCAGTCCCTAACTCACTCCTTCTTCCCCCCTCTCTCCTCATCTCCTTCACCCTGTCCCTCGGTCTCCTACCCTTTCCTCCTTCTCCTGTTCCTCTCTCCTTCCCCTGTCCGTCTCTCCTTCCCGGTTGTCCTCTCTCTCCTCCCCCACCCCAGTTTAAACGCAGAGGTCACTCTGTCTCCCAGGGTCCTGTCTGTCTGGGATGATCCTGAACTCTGACCCCAGGCTTGATCATATTCTAACCACACACAGACCACAGACACACTCACAGAAAGGGCATGTGTGTCCTCACAAGAGCCCGTTTCATTGTGGTCATTGTTGATCAATTTATCACTTCTTTCCTGTCACTTATTTAAAACCTATTGGCAGATAAAGCTGGTTTGGCAAGAAAGTCAACTTTTGCCAATGCGAAAATGTCGGGTGATTACAAGGATTTATCAAGCCAATCGATAGAGCAATGATCGTGATTTAGTCATGAATTTACTAGGAATCGGATACTATTCAATAGCAACCGACGCTGGAGGGTTCATGACATTTKTATCATGTGGTGTGGAGTGGAAAAATAACGAGCGATATSTTGAACAACCGCAGCATCAAAGTATCACAAAAACAAAAGCACCACGATCAATTACATTAACATATATTACAATAGGCATATAGCTTACATTCCCCCCAAAAATGTGCTTAATATTTCCACAGTTATTCCTTCATCCACTTTACCTATTTAATATTTCCCGAAAAATATTTCCAACTAAAAYCAATGATAGCCTACTGACTAGGGTATGTAGCAGCTTTTATAAAGGCATAGCCTACAACTTCTAACAAATATATATGCCTCTCTGCAGACATTTTATATTGCTAAATTACTTTATTGTAAAATATGGGCTCTTTATGTTAAATACAATCCAACAAAACGAATTGATTTAACCCATGTTATAATGTATTTTTAAGTCGAACAAAGAGAAGAAGTATGGTGGAAAAAAACCGTATAGCAATATGGCACATATCCCGAGGTCTAACGGTCAACACTAGTCCCTTCTTGTCGCAGAAAGGCTACGACGTGCAATTGCAATTTTTCCGCTTTAATTGAGGGACTGACCAAGCGGCCTTTGACCCGCGGGTCATTACTGCATTGTGCTCCGGGCCGCGGAGAGACCCAACACCATTTGCTGGGAGAATCGTGCGCAGAAAATTGATTCATTTTAAACGGCCTGTGGGGCTGATAATGACTGGAACTATAACGAAAAATCTATAGACAATGTATCCTCGTTTTATAAGTTATCTTAGCCTATAACTTGTAAAGTTGAGACACTGAAAATAGCTGGTGCAATAAACCTATGAGGATTTGTGAAGTACACCTGCCAACTGAGCTCTAACAAGGTCCCAAGAAACGATTTAGGACTTGGTTTCAGATATTAGGCTACATTGCATAGCCCAATCATTTTAGCCTGTTCGGTTGCATAAAAATATCCTATATAGGCTACTCACCAACCATAACCACCATTTTAGATAAATTGAGGGTTTCGTTATGCAACATCAAAAATAACTTATGACTATACAATTGAAAGACAGTTTAAAAACATYTGTAACCTCTAACACAACAGGCTACGTTTACCCTATATTTGGATAGGTAGCCGAAGTATTCTCTGACATACAGTAAGKCTATAGAACATATTTACAAAATAACAGTCCAGGAAAATAGATTAACAACAGTTTGTTTCACGTCAGTTTGATTGAATATTGCATGTCGTATGGTATGTATAACGACGTAGACTTGTAGGCTACACAGCTTTTGCTTATTGGAATTATAATATCGTAGTTCATTTAATTCTGATCATTAGTTCAAGTTCAAAGACATTTGGTCCGATAGCATCTATTGTAAATGACGTATCAACACATTTTAGTTCATATTTGAGGTATATGGAGTTTGTGTATAATTTAAAACTCCTCCTAATCTCAGAGATATGTTTAGATCGATTGACTAAGAGAATGAAGACTCTCTGATATTCCTTCTGAAAATTGTTATTATTTTTTTAAATGTATATGCAAGTTTCATTGCAAAGTGGTTCAACTTTGTCCCGTTATGCATGGTGTATATCTTGATATTCGAGCAACAATAAATGAGTACAGCCTGTGTACATGTCCCCATGAATTTGCAAGTGGGCAATATAAAATAAAAGCATTTAAAATATATATATATATGTAGATTTGAATATTATGTATAAAGAATTCTCCATTCATTCTCCAAAAATGTTTTCTCTGAAATATCTCTCCTGTGTCATTATGCTAAACTAATGCAGATCCCTTCATTATGCTAAACTAATGCAGATCCCTTCGACATGTTATAGGCTTTTTCACACGTTATATGCTTTTTGCAGCATTTGAGCTTCATGCAATAATTTACGTCATGCAGGCTAAACTTTATAATTATAGGGTAGCCTATGTGAACAATCTGCTTTTTTAAGAGAAGTCCAATCTCTTTGAACGCGTGCGAAAGAATGCATACCAACAAATGGTGCAAAACACCTTCTTGCAGATAGTGTCAAAGTTACAAAACGCAAATGAATAAGCAGAATGAAACGTAATGTTGCCCTGTGCACAAGAACAAATACATATAAATATACAAAATGAATATAGGCCTACATAGCTAATGCTAACGAATATATATATATTCATCTAACAGCAATAACATCGTTAAAGTCTTGTTTCATGGTTTTTAAATATTCCAGATATAGACATAAAAACACTGAATCTCAGAACAGCCATACTGTGGTTGGAATCACTCAGAACAGCCATTTACTTGTGGTTGGAATAACTCATAACAGCCATACTGTGGTTTGGAATTACATCAGAACAAGCCATACTGTGGTTGGAATAACTCAGAAACAGCCATACTGTGGTTGGAATCACTCAGAAACAGCCATACTGTGGTTGGAATCACCCAGAACAGCCATACTGTGGTTGGAATCACTCAGAACAGCCATACTGTGGTTGGAATAACTCAGAACAGCCATACTGTGTTGGAAAACTCAGAACAGCCATACTGTGGTTGGAATAACTCAGAACAGCCATACTGTGGTTGGAATAACTCAGAACAGCCATACTGTGGTTGGAATAACTCAGAACAGCCATACTGTGGTTGAATTCAGGAATTGATCACATTGCCTAAGCATTTGAAGACATGCTATAAAAAACATTTAGTTTCCAGCGAAAAGTAGGGCTGTTTAAAACGCAATATCGTTCCATATTCACAGATACATGGGTATTTTACATGTCTGCATTAGGAAATACAGCCTATTATAAAAGCATGAAAAGGAAATCCTAACGTTCTCTGGTTAAGGGTTAGTTCGTCATTTTAGAGAGCCTACTTTGTTCCTATGACTTTCCTAAAACCACAATAATATGAACATTCTGAAAATTACCTCTGGAAGTTCTGGGGGTTCTTGAAACTATATTACATTCAATGACTTTCCTTTTCTTATCTCTCATTTGCGTTCAAACAGGCCTATCGTATTAAGAGCATGAAATTCTGCATTCAATATTATTATTATTATTATTATAGGGTAGTGCAATTGTAAGACTTCCTTTCGTTTTTTTGATAATCAACTGAATGTTGAATGCAAATTGCATATGCTATTACATAACCATATTCAAGAAATCGTGTTTTATTTGCATTCCAGTGCACATATTCAAGTGCTTTAACACACACACACACACACACACACACACACACACACACACACACACACACACACACACACACCACACACACACACACACACACACACACACACACACCACCGTTTTTCACTTGACGTTTTAAACTTGACATATTGTATTCTTACTAGTTAAAGAGAGATGTATAGCCTAATCAAACAAACCAACCTCGAATTATCATCGTTAGTCAATTGACTGGATTAAGAACAGAGCAGAGTGGGTTTCCCCTTTACCGAATTTAAAAGAGATTGGGGGAAAACGCTAACCAGACTTGCTTCATATGCTTATTGAATACATAGCCTATGTATCTGCAGGCTAACTGAATACTTTTAAAACTCATCACCATCACGACTTTGAGATGTAAAAATGAGAGAGCTATACAGTATAGGCCTACTTTATGTGGAATGTATTAAATCACATTGGAATATTTTAGGTGCACACAATTCTTTCACAGTTTTTACAAAATAATTAATACGCACGGCACTACACACGAACATACTATATATTTTAAACCACATTATTAGATAATATTGGAGGCCTATGTAGGCAATATAGAGATGTAAGCCCATAATATTAAAATAGCCTACACTGGACTGTASACCTGTGTATTGTGTGGACTTTACCGAAATATAGCCCATAGCAGCAAGACCGTTAATATTTAAACATTATATTCCAGCTAACAAACTATCACCCAATATCGGATTAAACGTGTGTTTGCGTGGTTAACAATTAGGCCTATCAATGGCCATAACTAATAATATGATATTGCTTCTCTCTCTGTCTCAGCTCAAACCCTGTCTGAAACATCTGCCTCTGACCACTGACCAGTGTCTGTTGCTCTTTAACCAGTGGACTACGGTTTGGGGGGCTGCCGGGGGCATATTTCGTGTATCATGTCTTCGGGGGCATATTTTGTGTATCGTGTCTTCCTGTGCCTTTTCTTCTCGTGCCTGTCTGTCTGTCGCTCCAAGTCCTTAGTCCCTCTATTTACACCGCACGTTGTCCGTGAATCAACCACTGCACGTGGAGCCACATAATGACCTCTAAATGGCAATAGGTTCTCCGAATGTTAGCGGCCCAACACCAGTAATATATGGACACTTGCACATGCACGCACACACATAGCAACTGGGCAGCAGAGGTGTGGTGTGTGTTGTAGGCACACACTGCTGCCCAGTTGCTGTTATGTGTGAGAAGAKTGTGTTTCAAATAGCAACGATTCCCAGGATGATGCAATTCTTAATATTACATTACATTACATAAAAACACAAAACATTACTAGCCTACGTGACAATCATCATTTCAACACAGTGATCAARACTGTATTTCATGAATAGATTTTGGTTAAAAGAGATAAGATCACATTGCCTTTGTTCAATTACATCACATGGAACGCTCAGTTTCCTAGAGTCAGGAGCYAGATGGAAGAGCAGAGCCGGGCGGACAGAGGATGAACCTCCGCCAGCCCTGCAGGCTGAGTGTGTCCGCCCGTCCCCAGCTCTCCTCTGCGGGTGCTCTGTCTCAGTGCTCGGCCTTATAAAGGCTCAATRCCCTCCTCTTAATTGATTTTCTCATAATTAACTCACTCTGTCCATCGATTTCCCTTCTGCGGTCTATCTGCCCTACAACCGCACTACCACTCTTACTGGCCGTGTAGGGGCCATGTTATTGTGGTAGGTAGCCTATTATATGCGGCGATCGGGAAGCTGCCGAACAAATATCGACCACATTGATTAAAAATCCCACCCAATAACACTAAAATACACATAGTCTTTATACTGTCASAGTCAAGGGCAAATAATAGCCTATTCGTGTCCATTGAGTGGGTGAACATATAGGCTTTTCTCTCATGGCAAACATTTGAAGACTATACACAATTAAACAACAAACGGCATCAAGGGATTCCACTGAATTCGGGTTGTAGCCTATTTCTAAAACGACTTTCAATAACCACTCACGGTTATGTAACGTTCCGGCTGGACATCTGAATCAAATGACTCCTCGCAAACCCCAGTCATGAAAGCAAAGATAAAAGAACTCTTGCTATGTAAATAGACATTATAATCCCAACACACAGCATATCATATCAATAAACGATAAGAGGAAACATTCTGTGCGTAATGTTCGCATTCAACGAATGCAAGCACAGACAGACACATGATGCACGTGCATACATAATGTAGAGCGAACTCATATTCCAAATCAAATATTCGCGCGATTCACAACCAGAAATACAGCATGCAGAMCAMGTGAATGACAGCYCCATTCGCCCACCGAYAGAAGGAAKGCGGGGGTATGAGAGGGACAGAGGGAAAGGGTTGCCCACATMAATTWATTTATTTTCTAATCAATAAAAAGAAAATCCCTGRCCGCGCAAGAAATCARTAAGGCCGTTATTTCTCTGTCCATCMCCTTCTCTCTCTCCCTCTCTATGACACAGGCAAGTTGGCCTCGAAATTGGACTAAAGTCTTTCTGGTTGTGYATTGAAACAGAAAAGCAATATACTTGAGAAGGTGGAGGGTTTAGAGAGGATGGGGAGAGGCAGAGGGGAAACATGGGAAGCAGAATGCAAAGATAAGTTATCACTATGCAAAGTTGAGCCCTTATATGAAATCTTTATCTTTTTGGGGAGGTGAAAATTTACCAGTGCTTCCATCGGTGAACGTCTCMATCCCCGCCATGCGAGCTGCCTGTCTGAACACGAGAGGGATGGAGTGCAAAGATGGGGAGAGGTGTGTGTATGGGGGGCCAGGGAAAAAGGGAGGAAGGGCATAAGGGGAACACAATCTGGGGTGGGGGCTGTGAATTAGAAATTGGGAGAAGGTTAGAGGTGAAGGCTGGGTTTTGGGGTGCGGGGGTTGGGAGCACGCGTCCGCCCTGTATGGTAGGTAACACCCTAACCTTTCATGTCTCCCTTGCTGTCCTAATTGTGTCCCCCTCTCCTCTGCTCTCCTCTCTCGCTCTCTCTCCACAGCTCGCGTTCCCTTCCCATCTTTCACTCTCGACGTCTCTCAGCGGTTTCCATGGCGACGTGGTGTTTGTGGTGCTGCTGCTGAGGAGAAAGAGGCGCGTGCATGTGAGACCGGGAGAGCAAGAGGGATAGTGTGTGTGTGTGTGTGTGTGTGTGTGAGAGAGAGAGAGGCAGAGATTGTCATTTAAGAGAGTGTGAGGACAGATTTCGAAATTTCTGAGAAATCAAATTCAAAATGGACATTTCATAATATGGTAATAACACACAGTAAAATCATCAGTGTTGGCTGTATTCTGTATTCTGCGGAATAGTATGATTTCATACAGTATAAAGACGGCATATTTATTTTTATTTATTTTATTTTACCGTTATTTTACCAGGTAAGTTGACTGAGAACACGTTCTCATTTGCAGCAACGACCTGGGGAATAGCTACAGGGGAGAGGAGGGGGATGAATGAGCCAATTGTAAACTGGGGATTATTAGGTGACCGTGATGGTAGAGGGCCAGATTGGGAATTTAGCCAGGACACCGGGGTTAACACCCCTACTCTTACGATAAGTGCCATGGGATCTTTAATGACCTCAGAGAGTCAGGACACCCGTTTAACGTCCCATCCGAAAGACGGCACCCTACACAGAGCAGTGTCCCCAATCACTGCCCTGGGGCATTGGGATCTTTGTTTAGACCAGAGGAAAGAGTGCCTCCTACTGGCCCTCCAACACCACTTCCAGCAGCACCTGGTCTCCCATCCAGGGACTGACCAGGACCAACCCTGCTTAGCTTCAGAAGCAAGCCAGCAGTGGTATGCAGGGTGGTATGCTGCTGGTAAATAGAATAAAAGGTATTCGAAAAAGGTGTCCTGACATGCTTATGAGAGGTGACACATTTGTTGTCACAGATCATTTTGAAGGGCCAGTGGCTGTTAAAAGCTGATTAATTAATAGACAATAGCCTCTTAATAGCCTAGCAATCAATTAACATTAAATTGTCAATATTCATGGTCCATCAATTCCTAAAACGCAATGACCTGGAACAGAAGTTAGATCCACAGTTCCTATACCAGACATATAGGCCTAACTCTGGATATTCAGTGAGGCTTTTTCTATATGCAGCTCTCTTCAAATGGACTATTCACCTCATGCTGCCATCTGCAGGCCAGAAACAGTGTTATTTAACAGAAAAAAAGAATGAATGAGAACCTTGTTTTTGGTGGATTTACTTATTTGTGTAACATATTCCTTGATGATAATGGTAGACATCTGTGTGCACGAACATAGACACAGCAGAATTTACCGCACAAACAGAATGGGAGACAGCCTAGCCTGCTTCAGGTGGACATACAGTAATCCCTTCCCCAGAGAGCTCCAGCTCTATTATCTTTAGACCGTCGAAGACCTAGCCCCCAACAATTGTGAGCGCGGTGTGAAAAAGCACACCTGTCCTTTCCGGAGATGAAAAGCGGGGACCAGGGTGGACAGACCAAGCATAATGTCCAGAATAAGACCAAGATGTGAGTTGTGAAATATGCATATAAATGTATGTTTATGTTTAGCTAATCCTTATCCTTTTGTATGCATTGTAACCCTATGGTGGAGGTAGCTACCAGGCCTGTTGGCTCCAATTTGCATGCATCTAGTCTCGGACCAAACATGTCCAGAACTGATGAAATAACAGAGCAATGCTTCCATTTCAGTTCAAGGTTGCCTCGTATGAAATTATATAGAACTTCGAAAATGCCAAGTTTTAGGAAATTGTAGCCCACATTCATGTTTTTAAGAATGCCCTGATGAATTGAGGCCGTTCTGAGGGCAAAAGGGGGTGCAACTCAATATTAGGAAGGTGTTCCTAATGTTCTGTACACTCAGTGTAAATCATACAGTATAAAAACACACAACAGATAGAAATGTAATTTAAAAAACGAATACTGCTTTTTATTCATTGCTCTGTTTTGCTCGACATGCAAGAGAAGAAACAGCACCCTCCACTCCAGCAGCGTCCGGGCTTCTCCTTCATCTTCTCATCCCCCTCTTCCTCTCTCACTGCATTCTCTGGCTGTTCCATCACCAGCTGGCAGCACGACGACTGGGGCGSCATGGTCATCAGGCTCTGAAGCTCCTCCGCCTCCTCTCCTTCCACCTCGGTCACCATGACAACCACCTCATTGACCCCGGTGACATGGATGTGGATCTGGCCGGCGTCCCTGGTGCTCATTGACAGAGGGCTGCTGGGCTGGGAGAGCAGAGTGGTGGTGTCAGTGGGTTCCATGGYGTCGGAGAGATGCACGGTGGTGGGAGCCTGGGGGGTAGCATCAAACTTCACCATCTGGGGCCAGAGGTGGGATGGGCTAAACCCTGGCTCAAAGATGMAGTCACGGCAGAGCTGAYAGCYCTGAGCCTGTTCCACCTGTGGCAGGGCATGCTGGGATAGTAGCGGTGTTGTCAGGGCTGAGTTCGGGTCCAGACTGAGGTTGTTCATAGAGCCCCTGTTGGGTCCATCATCYCCCTGGGTGGATCCACAGGCTGGTGAGTAACCAGGAGGGGGTGTGCTGGTAGGCAGCAGCAGGTCAGTGCTACTTATACCACAGCCTGGTCCGAACACTTCAGGGAACATCTGTGGCTGGAAGAGCTCCTGAAGGGAAGMGGCAGTCTCAGCGGCCAGGTCCACAGGGAAGACAGTTGGCGGTTGGCTTGGAGAGCCAGGCTCAGGGGTGTTGGTCTCCAGGAGCATGGTGTTGGTCACAGCAGGCTGAGGTTCCTCCATGGTTGAACATGTTGCCCCAGAGTTCTCCAGGCCTAGATCCCCTAACTCTTTGAAAAAATAGTTTTTTAGAGAGACAGGGTCTTCATTAAGGAAGTCACTGCTCAGAGCTGGACCATCAAAGCAGCCTTTCAGTTGACCCTTCAGTTCTCTGCAGAAGTCAGAGTTGGTGCGCATGAGCCTGGGTGTCCCTGGTTCCTGGCTTTGTGTTGAGAAGGACAGGCCTCCAAACATCCCTCGGTTCATCAAGGGATACCTCTGGCAGTCTGGCTGGCCATCGAATAATACCGCCTCTTAGAAAGGCAGTGAAGGCCCAGTCAGATTTTTCTCTGGGGGTTGGTCCCCCTTGCTGTTCTCCATGTCTGCTGATCAAACTATGGAGACATTTGAAAATTCCTAGGCTTTATTAAGGGTGGTCGTGATCAGAACGCAACATTATTACCCATAACATTGTTACATCAACGTTGTGATCCACACTAAAACAAGGTAGTCATCATAACTGTGAACCGCGAAACACGTAATAATGTGTTTCACGGTTCTAAGACTTTTACCGTCATGGCGGGAATGGAGAACAGGAAAATAATGAATTATGTTTTCACCGCTGCAGAACACACACAACATAGCCTACCTGTTACCCAAATTGCCAGAATATATGTTAATATGGTAGTCTAGGCTATTTTCGTAGCTTCACATTATAATAGCATATAGTTGCACAACTAAATGCTACTTTGGAACAGGCCCATAGAAAGGTGGTTTTAGGCAAAATGCGGAGCTTTGGGTCTCTATTTATATGTAACCAAATTTACACCACATATTTTTTGTACAGTAAGTTTACACACAAAATGGATGGATCTTCCTACCTTTTCAAATTCACTAGTCGCTCGCACAATGACCACAGGCCCACCTGGAATGATGGGTAGTTTATATTTGAACCTAGGTTGTTTATATTTGAACTGTGCATAATAAAGATTTCAGTACATTGAGTTAAGAATACTGCAATATTATTTTAGTCTTTCTAACTTTAGATATTAGCCTATGTTGAACATTAGAAACGCCGTGGAACTAATTTACCAACATCAGTGAGTCAGCGCGCGGATTAATTGTATCGTTGTTGGACATCGGATATTATTCCTGCTGGAACCAGTCGAAAACCTAGACCCCAACTATTGTGAGCGGGGGCTGAAAAAGCCCACGTCCTTTCTGGAGATGAAAAGCGAGGACCAGAGTAGACAGACCAAGCATAATGTCCAGAATAAGTTCAAGAGGTGAGTTATGAAATATACATATACATTTATGTTTAGCTTATCCTTTTTTATGCATTGTAAACCTGTTAGCTCCAATTTGCATGCGACTCGGCTCGGACCAAGCATGCCCAGAACTGATTAAATAAAAGAGCAACACTTCCATTTCAGTTAAAGGTTGGGTATGAAATTAGAATTTAGAAAATGCCGAGTTTGTAGGAAATTGCAACCAACATTCATGTTTTAAGCACATCTGCTATTTAAGAAGACGTTTGGACACAGGCGCTCTGGATCCTCTGACGATATCTCATCAAACAGTGGATGCCTTGACACTAAAGAGTTTCTGTTTTAACTAAATTAGTTACGATTAAAGACCTTCACATTTAGGTATACTCTACACATGTATCTAAATCTATTTACTTTGTTTTAGTCCAAAAGTCACCAGACGACTGAAAAGGTGTCTTTGGCTTTTCCCACCTCTTGACCTGTGAGTAAATGTGAATTAATAGGCTACACGTGCCTGTACTGTACTGTTTTCTATATAAAAGGTAGACTCAGCGAAATGACGTTGCCACAAGCAGCACCACAGATATTGAGATGAGCCAGATGCAAGACTTTCCTCCCCATAGACATTAAAACCATTAGATCGCACCGACGTCATCCTCGTATCCCTATGGAAAAATCCCGATGGCTCATGAAGTCGGAAATATTTGAATTTGAAACGCCCCATATTGCTGAATGGGTCAAGACAAGATGGTATCCAGCTTTTGTCAAATTAACATCAAAAGTTGAATCTTTTTGGATTTTAGATAACTCTAACCATTTTCCTAACCTTACTTTAACCATATTATCCTAACCAGATATTAATTATCCTAACCTGCTTTGTAATTTTTCCTAACCTGCTACGAAGTCAAATCTGATGTTAATTTGTCAGAAGCTGGATCCCTTCTAGTCATGACCTGCCTATATGTAACCTTTATTTAACTAGGCAAGTCAGTTATGAACAAATTCTTATTTACAATGACGGCCTACCAGGGAACAGTGGGTTAACTGCCTTGTTCAGGGGCAGAAGGACATATTTTTACCTTGTCAACTCAGGGATTCAATCCAGCAACCTTTCAGTTACTGGCCCAACACTCTAACCACTAGGCTACCTGCCGCCCCATTGGGCTGAATGGCACCAACATTGCTAAGGATCATCGAGAAAGTGGCCAAAATCAGCAAAGGATAATGTTCGATGTAGTCATTTTCATCCTGCCTGAGAGACACGTGCAAAGAGCGTGCATGAGGGCGCACGCCTCTTCGTAGCCTGCCGGCCTGTGATTAGTCTGTGTCAGTGCATTGGTCTGGTCTGTGTCGGGCTCCCGATTGGTTCAGCGGTCTAATGCACTGCATTTCAGTGCTAGAGGCGTCACTACAGACACCCTGGTTTGAATCCAGGCTGTGTCACAACCGGCCGTGATTGGGAGTCCCATAGGGTGGCGCACAATTGGCACAGCGTTGTCCAGGTTTGGCTGGGGTAGGCCGTCATTGTAAATAAGAATTTGTTCTTTACTGACTTGCCTAGTTAAATATTGTTTATTTATTTAAACATGGTCATGTGTGAGGACTAGTAGTCAAAATGGATCCGTATTTAATTTCATATATCGATTTGTAGCGAATTTTAAAATAATTCACTGTGGGATCGAACTTGATCATAGTAAACACATTTTAGAGGCAAAACCAGCTGTTTAAAAAAAAAAAAATTTTTTGGGCCATTCTAGCTATCATACTTTATATAGACTTTCTAAGTCAGACCAGGGGATTTGGCACCGCTAGGTTGCTATGCAGTAGCTGACCAGCAGAGCACTTGGCTTCACGCTCTCACACAGTCACACACAGTATCTGCACATGTGCACAGGTTTGCTTCACACTGTTACAGCGTGGTAGCCAGGGGGCCAAAACAGCAGAAGAAGTTGAGCCTTGCACTTCAACGCTTAGTTGTTGTAGAAATTGACGTACTATGCTGTTTACTTTCTGTATCTACATCATATCGCTGAGTCTACCTTTAACTCAGTTCTTGTAATACATGTCCTCTCTCAGGGAAGAGGACGCAGCTCCGGTCCCTGTGTCTGACTCCACCAGAGAACCACCAGAGACCAGGATGTCAAAGAAGAAGACGACTTTCCCCAGACCACCTGTCACACAGGATGCAGAGAAGTTTCATGATGGCCCAACTGACACCAGTAGGCAAGTCTCAAACATTCTAAATGCTCAGTTCTCATTTTTTGTTATAAAAAATCGAATTAACACACCTGACATGCATCTAAACCCATTTCCATTGTTTTAGCCCCAATACCATCCCAAAGAGAAGGTGCCTTTTCCCAACCCTGTGAGTAACAGAGTTACACGATTCAATTAAATGAACAATTCATGATTTGTGAGTGTGACTGCGCATTTGACCACCTCCTTCAGGATGTCTGAGCCAGACCCAGACCCTCTCTCTGAGCCAGAGCCAATCCCTCTCTCTGAGCCAGGCCCAGTACCTCTCTCTGAGCCAGCAGAGACCAGCGAGCCCCAGCAGAAGGCAGGAATCTTCAACCCACCTGCCACAACGCGACTGAAGAGGACCAGGTCAGGTTACACTTTAGTCATAGTTATTTCATACTATATTCACACCATTAGTTAGTTGAATCCCAATTTCTAATTCCACATTGTCAATATTGTTTTCTGTTCTAAGATTTTCTTTTGTGTCACTTCTACCTCAGAAAGTTGGAGCCAGCCCCAGGCCTCTCTGAGCCAGCCCCAGGCCTTCTCTCTGAGCCACCAGAGAGCATGAAGTCAGCGGAAATGGAGATCCCAGGTCCACCTGCCACAAAGAGACTGAAGAGGACCAGGTCACTCTCTAGTTCTCATATTATAGTCACACTATTATGTAGTCAGTTGAATCTCCATTTCTTATTTTCAGATTCTATTGTCCACATTGTTTTCTGTTCTAAGATTTCTGTTTAATTTGTGTCTGTTCTATCATGTTCTACTTCAGGAAGTTGGAGCCAGCCCCTCTCTCTGAACCTCCAGACACCAGGAAGTCAAAGAAGAAGAAAATAATCCCTGGCCCACCTGCCACTCAGCAAGTGAAGAGATCCAGATGTCCTCCCAGCCCCTGGACCCCTAACCTAGTGGAGATTAGACGTAGGCCACCTACAGCCACACCCCCTACCTGTGAGATAGGTGTAACTACATTTACCTTGAGATCTAAGGTAGCGACAAGCCCTACCTTGAAGTCAGGTGTAGCCACATCCCCATCTAGTGGTGAAGCCTTTTCCACATCCCCTGAGAGGAAGAAGATGAGGAAGAAGAACAGGAAGAGGGCCAGGTGCAGTGGTGCGGCCGTTCCCACCCCCCCTGAGAGGAAGATGAAGAAGAGGGCGAGGTGCTGCCCTGTCCCGCTGAACAACCCCTTGTCTGTCTGTCGGTCGCAGAGGGCCACCCAGGGCAGGAAGGCCTGTGTGTGGTGTAAACAGGAGAACGAGTGGATGAAGACCATCTGGCAGTGTGAGGCCTGTCAGGTGGCCCTCTGTCTCATACCCGGCAGAAACTGCTTCAGGGCCTGGCACAAGACTCACAAGTGGAACGATGAAGTCATGTTCAGTCTGTTTTCTTAAATGTTGTCAAATATGTGGGTCTGGAGCCTCAGCATGAGATGTTAGTGGTTTGTGGTCAAAAAATCCCACTTTCAGTTCCTAGTTCATATGGTTTTAGTAGAATTCAGGCATACATGCATTAAATAAGAAATATTTCCTTTCTGGGTGTTTTTGCAAAAAAAGGAAGTTGAAAGTTTGCTACATTTTCTTCAAAGCCCTTTTCATGTTGTTTAAGTTGACATATTAAATACATTGTTAAAAAGCAAATATGCCTCTTTCAAATGTGTGCACTTTGTACATTACTTTACAGTTCTTGTTCTTACAACTAACAGTGGTCCAAACAGTATCTTTCAATGCTACTTACAAAGACAGATGAACCAAAAAAACAACCATGCACAGTGCCTTAAGTATTCATACTCCTTGACTTATTCCACATTTTGTTGTTACAGCCTGAATTCAAAACGTATTAAATACATTTTTCTCACCCATCTACACACAATGCCTCATAATGAGGAAGTGAAAATGTTGTTCTTAACTGACTTGCCTGGTTAAATAAATGTATATAAGTATTCACACCCCTGAGTCAATACATGTTAGAATCACCTTTGGCAGTGATTACAGCTGTGAGACTTTCATGGTAAGTCTAAGAGCTTTGCACATGTGGATTGTACAATATTTGCACATTATTCTTTAAAAAGTTCTTCAAGCTCTGTTAGGTTGATTGTTGATCATTGCTAGACAGCCATTTCAATCTTGCCATAGATGTTCAAGCTGATTTAAGTTAAAACTAACTAGGCCACTCGGGATCATTCAATGTCGTCTTGGTAAGCAACTCCAGTGTATATTTGGCCTTGTGTTTAAAGTTATTGTCCTGCTGAAAGGTGAATTTGTCTCCCAGTGTCTGTTGGAAAGCAGACCGAACCAGGTTTTCCTCTATCATTTTGCATGTGCTTCGCTCTATTCAGTTTATTTTTATAAGTAAAAACTTGCTAGTTCTTCCTGATAAAAAGCATACCCATAACATGATGCAGCCACCACCATGCTTGAAAATATGATAAGTGGTACTCTGTGATGTGTTGGATTTTCCCCAAACATAAAGCTTTGTATTCAGGACAAAGTTAATTTTGTTGCCATTTTTACTTTAGTGCCTTATTGCAAACAGGATGCATGTTTTGGAATATTAGTATTCTGTACAGGCTTCCTTCTTTACACTCTGTAATTTAGGTTAGTATTGTGGAGTAACTACAATGTTGTTGATCAATCCCCAGTTCTCCTATCACAACAATTAAACTATGTAACTGTTTTAATGTCACCATTGGCCTCATGGTGAAATGCCTGAGCAGTTTCTTTCCTCTCTGGCAACTGAGTTAGGAAGGACACGTATCTTTGTAGTTACTGGGTGTATTGATACACCGTCCAAAGTGAAATTAATAACTTCATCATGCTCAAAGGGATATTCAATGTCTGCTTTTTTTTTTTTTTTTTACCCATCTACCTATTGGAAAACCTCCCTGGTCTTTGTGGTTGAATCTCTGCTCGACTGAGGGACCTTACAGATAATGAATTGTATGTGTGTGGTGCAGAGATGAGCTAGTCATTCAAAGGTCATGTTAAATTGCATAATTCTTTTTTATTGTTTAACTCCTGAACTTATTTAGGTCTGCCATAATAAAGGGGTTGAATACTTTTGGACATTTCCGCTTTTAATTTGTAATACATTTGTAAAAACATTATCCCACTTGGACATTATGGGATATTGTGTGTAGGCCAGTGACACATCTCAATTTAATATATTTAAAATTCAGGCTGTAACAACAAAATATGGAAAAAGTCAAGGGGTGTGAATATGTTCTGAAGACACGGTTACATCATAGATGCAATAAACCTTTGATAAATCATTTATTTTTATTTGAAATAATTCCAACTTTCCACTAATATATTAAACTAATATACAGCACTTTTGCAGTGCCTAAATAAAATATCCAGCTACTTAAACAAAAGTTCACCCTAAGTTAATGAACTAGAACACACAGTATTTTTGTTATTTTCTCTTATGAACAATACAAAGCTACACTAACGAATCCATATCCCAAAACACAGAAAAAGCAAAACACTACTAAGGTTTTCCTGAGTGCCTCCATCCCTGGTCACATAGGGCTGTGTGAACCAGACACAGTGCTGTAGCAGACCAGGCAGCCTGGTTGCATCAGGAGACTTATCCTGCAGAGGATGAGGCGGCTGTCCAGGAGCTGAAAGGCGGGATGGAGGTGGGGATCCTTCCCCCCTCTCCCTCTTCCCCCTTCTCCTACCTCTCCTCTCTTTCCCCTTACTCCTTCTCCTCCCATGGTGGCGGTGGAGAGACAGAAGGGGTTATTGATCCCACTCAGAGGAGTTCAGGCATTAGTTCCACCAGGGTGACTAGACTAGAGACAGACAGCGCTCTGTGAGCCACTAGTGGGGCCTACAAGGCAGGGCTGAGTGGAACTAGGATGTATCCTTCTGATTTTGATCTCCTCCACATCAGTTTTATTGACTGAAGCACTGTCCTGTGCTCCAGTTCCAATGGGAAAGGCAGTGGCCTTGCTGGAAGCCGGGGTGAGKACAGCCTAGTGTGTGTTATCCCAGCTGCTGTTCAACAACTTGTGGTGATGTGATGAGTTCTCCATGGTTGGCTGAGGTTGAGAGGTAATCACTCCCATCATCTCCTGGCATCTGAGATGAGATGGCCACTGACCACAGCTATCAGGCCCTGGGTTAGCATGGCACAGTGATGGGACTACCAGTGGCTTGTGATCATGGTGTGTGTGTGTGTGTGTGTGTGTGTGTGTGTGTGTGTGTGTGTGTGTGTGTGGACTGGAGTTCTCGAAGGACCAGCGATTTGTCCACTACACTGTCCTCAGGTAGTCTTCACTTCGACATCTATTTCTAATTCTCTCCCAAAAGGTCAAAACATAATCTCATTTCCCCATCATCTCTCCCTCAGTGTCTGAGAGCTGCAGTCTCGCTCATCTTTTCAAAATCATACATTTCAATGGAAACGCAAACTAATATTTAGATGGGTGAATTTCGCCTTGCAGGGCATCTCACACGCTCCTCAAACATAACCAGAAATTCTCAGCATTAGCGCACAGTCTAGTTGGTATCTGGGCTGTCACTGTTAGCAAGAAATGTCTCTAGGCTTCAATGAGTCTTACAGGCAGCGCTGATGGTTCATCATGTGGATGATTTTACAGAGCGTGTATGTTTGATACAGTGGTAGTTTGTGTGTGTGTTACAGTGGAAGTTTAGTTTGTCTCTGTGTATGTATGTATGTATGTGTGTGTGTGTGTAACAAAGGCAGTCTCTTCCTCAGTGCCCTGAGGGCATCTAGGCTCAGCGCAACTTGTGTTATCAATTCCAAACAGAACAGCGTGTCAAGTCTTTTAGTCCAGTTTGCCTTCACTTCAAGTTTGGCTGTTTTCCCTGGGGACTATTCCCCTGACCTAGGAGTGGCTGTATTCTCTGTTCTCAGCATGAGAGACTTAAAAAGGAGAAAAAAAATAAAAATGTTCCTTTTCATATTTTATTCTCCTTTTCATTCCTCTATCCTTGGGCTCATGACCTGCAGAGGGAACATAGTGGAGGACGGTGGTTAGAATTACAACTATTATTCATTGTCTCTGAGGATTCTAGAACTGTTGTGTGAACTGTCGTGAGCCGAAAATTATTAACACAACCTCGCACAGCTGTCTGTCTGTCTGTCTGTCAGAGCCGAACGTCCATAACCAGCTTTCTCAGGTTGGGTCTAGGAAGTATGACAACGTGAGACCAGGTAGTGTATATGGCTCTGATGCCTGTGGGCAAAGTTTGCCATCTAGTGGTTATTGGTGGCAGTACATAGCTATTCCAATTCATGACCACCAGTCAAGTCCATATCTATGACCCCCCCACCCCCTGTAGTGGTCAGCATGGCCCCAGTACATACCACATAACAGATAAGTACTTTAAGAAACCAGCTTACTAACACAGTATAACAGAACCAGAATGGAGAGAGCAATGAGGCTCACCTGTTTCGTCCCCAGCAGCCGGCCTGTTGTTCCTGTGCATCCAGCAGCAGTCTGCGACCCTCCTCGTAGTCATCCTGGTCCACACTGATCAGCAGCCGAACCCCCTCTCTCCCCGCCGCCCTCCGCAGAGAGTCTGTGATGAACACCCCCTTCAGGGCCTCTAGCAGCGCTCCACTCAGATAGTCCCCCCAGAAGGCCTCCAGGTTGTCCAGCTCTGAGAACTTGATGTCGCAGATGATGGAGCCCAGGTCGCGGGCGCGCAGCACGGAGGTGGCACGACTGAACAGCTCAAACTGCCGCTCCAGGGGCTGCTGCTTGTCCGAGGAGACGCCGCCGCGCAGAGCCGACTCATGCTCCCAGTATTCTGCTCGCACACGCAGACGAATGTCTGTAGGGAGGGGGAGGGTGAGGGTGAGGAGATGGATGGAGGTAGGGGAAGAGTGAAGGGAGGAAAGGGGACAGAGAGAGAGAAGAGGAATGGGTAGAAGAGGGAGGGAGAGTGGTGGAGGGGAAGGTGTAGGGGAGGAGAGAAGAGGGGTAGATGTAGAGGAGGGACAGGAGAGGTGATTTTAGGGTGCAAAGAGGTGAAACATATTCAAAAAGGGACAGAGGGAAATTGTAGAAGCAGGAGATTGAGCGGGGTGAGATATATCAAGTACACGTGAGAGTGAAAATCAAATATGAGAAGGAGGGTGGGATCATTGAGTCAGAACAAAGGGAAGAGAGAGATAGAGACAAAAACACAAAATAAAATGATAAGACAACTTTTCAAATAAAGCCGTAATCACAGAATATTATCCCAAAAATTGTCAAGAACAGGCTATGGGAGGGTTGATAGACAAGTGCCAAAGTAAAGAATATTTAAGGGGAGCATACTACATTCAACAGGACTGTATCTGACATTAAACTAGTGATTAGTGTAGGATAACACATAGAAATACTTACTGGTATTAGATTTTCTTAACTCTTCTTGAACTGCACTGTTGGTTACGGTTTTGTTAGTAAGCATTTCACGGTAAAGTCTACACTTGTTGTATTTGGTACATGTGACAAATAAACTTGGATTTGATTTGGTGTAGGACACTGCTGTGTCATTAACTACAGTTGATAACAAAAGTCTGTCTTTAAGAGTGATACAGGCAAGGCAGAACTGAAGACAGCTGTGGAGCACAGAGGTGAATGTAATACCAACCAGGCCGTCTACCATCACTAACCTGACAGTGGGAAGAAATATGACCTGGTCGGGTCAAGAAGAGCATCACTGAGGATTTACTGTATGACTAACCAGATCTATTTTTCACAACACCCACTACCAAGAGCTGTTGTTGTAGTAGTAGAGTGAAATCAGAGGATGGATAACAAGCATATTCATCAGGGAAAAACACCACCACACCACTCTGTGCAGTTCTAATAGTCCACCCCCCATCATTATTCGCCCAGGAGATTTCAGCCAGGCACTGTAATCTACACAAAACCTCTACGCACTGAAAGCTAGAGCTATAACTATGTAATCCATTTCTCGGAGTAATTACAAAGCTCGTTACACTGTACTTACAGTAATAATGAGTTATAGGTGGCACAAAACAGGCATAAATAAAATGCTACTTGTTGTGAGGGTTGTAGGATTTTGTTAGGTCACTCTCTAACACTGTAAACAGCCCTTGGGATGGATAGCAACCTTTCAGTGACATGTMTTTGTTCTGTTTCAGAAACAGGAGAATTAGCGGTCATGCAGCAACAGCACAGTMAGAWGGGTCAGGAGATACATACTGTACTGAGCAAAGGCAAGCAGACCTCTGTCTCATCCTCCTCTACTGCCATTATTCACCAAGCGCCCAGCAGAACCAGCGGCCTTCCGACTTRGCTGCAACAAAAAATCCAAACCTTRCCAGTCCCACACTACCCCACCCCACCAGAGATGTAAATAGACTGGCAAACTTTGCTTGAGACTACTTTCACGGCAACATGTTAGCACCAAGCTTTACAAGAAAAAATATTCAAATTAGAATATTCTTGTCAAAGAATGTTTGTRGCCAACATGGAGGATKYTTTGTCAAACTGTGTATCTGGATTTACCCCACCCACCTTGCCCTCCCCAACTTCATGTAACAAAAAATGGAGGAACGATAAAGAGTAGAACTGGATTTTTTTTTAAGTGTGAGAGACAAGGAATATGGAACGGAAAGGGCAGAAAGGAAAGGATGGGGGGGGGGGGTAGTAGTACCATACACAAGGAACTGGGTACCTAAACATACCTTGGTCTCTGAAGACACTGAGCCAGGTTTGGGTAAAGGAGAAACTGACAAATAGTTGCTTCCTCTAACGAGGACACTAGAAATAGAATCAATTTAAACTGGAATGTTGTACCAAATGAACCAGGGACATGACTGTGCCTTAGAATATGTGATTAATTTGAGTTCTTTGTCTCCATCCACATTATTGTTCAGGGCCATGGGGGACAGCCTCTGGAGGGGGCAGCTTTGGAAAATGCCAACATTAGAAATGCAAATGTTGAATTGATTATGAATTTCTTAACATTTGTAAGAGAGAAAACCAAACACTGGATCCTTCTTTCTTTGCTTTATAAGGTTGTAATGAGGAGGCTATACAAACACATACGTGGACCATCGGGGAGGTTAGACGGCAGGTAGCCTAGTGGTTAGAGCGTTGGACTAGTTAACTGGAAGGTTGCAAGATTAAATCTCCGAGCTGACAAGGTAAAAATCTGTTGTTCTGCCCCTGAACAAGGCAGTTAACCCACTGTTCCTAGGCCGTCAATGGAAATAAGAATTTGTTCTTAACTGACTTGCCTAAAATTAAAAAGACATCCTCAGGTTAGACAGATCTCCTACATTTACTGCCAACATTGAAAGCATGCTCTGATGTACAACACAGTGTAACAAAAATGTATCTGAACTGCAAGTAGATTTGTAGATAGCTAAAATATGTCACATTAGGCCAAATATGATAATCATGATCATATTCCATGAAGTTCAACTGTTAGTTTGCACACAAAGAAATCGGATACAGAAGGTGTTTGGAATTTTTTTCTTTTTCTTCCAGGAGGCAAAGTTATGGTACAAGGAACATTTCTGTCTCTATTGATACAGCAGCTCTTAGGACATTTGTCAATGAGGTTGATAGAGAACAGTAAGACGCATACAGTCCCGAAAATAAGACTAAATGCACACAGCCCTATAATCTGACATGTTGTGAAATATAGTTGAAGGGTTGCCTTCCCTCATCACTACTCCAATGTCTCACCAACATCTCCCCATTGTTACTCTGGGGAGATGGTTCTGCATGTAAAATCATGGACCCTTTCAGGAAATACATTGTCAATTTGAGGGCATTTCGTATCAGAAAATACATGGTTTGTTCCTAAGGCAGTATTTCCAAACTCGATCCAGGGGACCCTAAGGGGTGCACGTTTTGGTTTTTGACCAAGCACTATACAGCTGACACAAATAATCAAAACTGGATGATTAGTTGATTATTTGAATCAGCTGTGTAGCGCTGGGGCAAAAACCTAAATGTGCACCCAGGGGGGGCCCCAGGACCCAGTTTGGGAAGCCCTGCTCTAGGGGATACATTTATCTCTCCCTGCCAGCAGGGTGTCAAATCAGCTAAAACAGGATGTGCAGCTGACAAGGCACAGTACTGCTCTGAGAGGAAACTGAAAGTCAGCTTCAAACTAATAACATCTGAAAGTTACCAGGACTGCATAAWACCCCTGTCAATTGTCGATATGGTAAAACATMTCAGATAAATAATAAACTGAGTAAAAKTGTAACAATTGTGCACTTTTGCAATGTACAAGTCTAGCGACATGGGTCACATACTGTGTGGGAACTGTGACATCAACACCTACTACACAATGTCCCCATACTTCTAAATGACTGCTCCTTCCTACCTACTTGTGAAAAATGGACTTGCTGAGAGCACCAGGAAAGGAAGGCCCTTAAAAACAATGGGAACATAATGATTTTGTTAAGGTTACAGAYTACTTTACGCTTCATCAGAGACAGATAGATCCATTTAGACAGAACATTAGGAGGSACAACTTTCATTTTCTCCCTTTAAAACAAGGAGTTGGTTAGATTCTCCATTCACCCCACAGAAAAGTACCCATTTACGAGGAGTCACTTGGTGCGAAGAGCTTCAACTCTTTATCGATCCGTTTTTCTGCTGAACGACAGACCAAGAGAGGGAGGGAGGGAGAGAGGTRGGGATAGAGAGAGACAGGTAGATAGACCTCTCTCTATTCCCCTTTGACCAAAGCTCTCTTTCTTTTTTTGGTTTGTGTGGTTTGAGCATTTAGTGTTCGTTCTCTCCCTCTCAGTGTGTGTGAGAGGATGTTTTTTCCTGACACACGAGTCGGTCTGTTTTGAACTGCGAACATAGAGAAAGGAGAGAAAGAGAGAGAAAGAGACAAGCACAGTTGGATTGGATATCTGTCAATTTGGTTGTTTCTCAAGATCAAGCAGGCAAGCTTAACACTGGTTCAAAGGCAATCACTTGGAGTTTGAATTGTTTTTGATGCCTCCAAATCCACTGTTTAACATTACGGTTTAGGTGGACAGTTTTACGTCGCTTCTAATCGTAGGTTACAGTTTGGCATAAGAAATTGTAACCACAAATAAGTGAAATACTGTAACTGAAACGCTTGAACTGAGAAAAGGAACTGATTATGTGAAAACAAACTGACTGGTAAGATAGTAGAGGTAGTAATGGGTTTGGTCTGAATGCTGTGAGGCAGCATTGGACTGGACTGTCCCATCTATCTCTGCTCCCCACACTGGGAGCTCATTCAGGGGTCAGAGATGAGATACAGCATGCGGTTACACAGCCCTTAACACAACACTGTTGGGTCATTTTCCTCAGAACTGCTCGAGCAAAGGTTCCAGAGAAGCTGTCGGCGGCCATTTTATGTTCATATAAAGGATAGAATTCGAGTTCAGACTGACAAGAGGACTGAGATCAATGGATCTCTGAGACCAGTTTGACATTTTTTAATTGAGATTCCAGAATGGGTTTYGTCTCTTTTTGTTTTAGTAAACCAGAATCAGTTGGGTTGTTTGAATTCTGAGAAAGGTATTTGTGATCACTGACCAGAGGTATCTACTGAAGTTGATGCCACAAGAACCATTGGGACTCAGTTAAAAGGCTCCATTTTGATGGCTGCTTTAGAAGAGTAGTTTACCCCAAAACTAAAGTTAATCAGATGTTTTCGTTATGCATGTAGTGGGATATACACCAGACTWGACAGTGTGGAATATGCACTCAGTTATCAKTWTTGAGGAAAACATCTGTCAAACTTTGGCTTTGAAGTGAACTACCCCTTTAAGAAAACATGTTCAGGTCAGTTTGAGCTTTGAGTCATTTGGAGAGTCAGAGCATGGTATTCAGAAGAGGGGTCAGGTTCAAGGTCGCATTACGGTGATTAAGAAACTTCTGGAATATTCTACGCATATTTCCGAGGACACTTTGGTCAGTTCTGTGAAACACTGAGGCCAACACCCCTCTTTAGAGTAATAGACAAATCATGGAACATTCCAGAACACTTTGTGGAGAGCATACTGTTTTTTCTGAATAGGGTAAGGAGGAACAGGATAGCTAGAATAACACACAGGCATTGAACACAGAGCATAGTGGCAGCCCCCCCTCGTTCTGAGGGGGAGGGCCTCTTTACCTTGGGCATCGGGCCAGACTGACGAGAGAGCGAGCGACTGAGGTGAGCACACACTGCAGATCGTACGGACAGAGTGAAAGGCCAGACCAGACTTTTATTTTTGTCCAGCCTTTCTCTCCACTCTCTAGGTCCGCTCTCTAGGTTACTCGATCTGAGTCACAATCCTGAGTCAACCTGGTGGGGATCAAATGCGGAGTCAAGACAGCAACATGTTCAGAGGCAAAGCAACAACACTGTGTATGGTACATGGCTGGGACTGTGAGGGCAAGGCTACTGCAGAGGGCAAGGGGCAGATATCCCTCGGTAGATTGTTTTGGGTTTGATCACAGGGCACTTAGTGCAGTTGATTTAGAGAAGGCTGTTCTGATCGACGGGGACAAAATGGCACATTTGAAAGGGTTGCAGTGTTATGTTTGAGCACTACGAAGCCAGCGTAAAATCATAAACATCTTTGTCTCCCTYAAGAAGAGACTTCATGGATTGCGAAAAGTTGTTKAAATCAYATCATGTTGATAAATAAGCAGTATCATTCATTAGTACGTGTCAGGCTGTGGGAGTGGCTGTGTCTGGGATAGCCACAGTACGAGGGGTTAGTTGGCTGTCAGGTAGGGTAGGTACAGCAACAGAACTGGAAGGGCTAAGGGCCTATTGACCTGGGCCCGGTTTCCCGATAGCGATTGAACTTAGGCTTACTAGTGTTTTAACGATGCATCTTTCCTATAACGGCCAAAGATGTAACATGTGTTTCCCAAAACACCTCGCAGAGAGAACGTTCGCCAAGTGTGTCGTTGAGGCTTGTGTCGATACTGATAGTATTGAAAGAAAGGAAACTCTGCTCTCGGATCAGCTTTCTCCATTCAAATCTAACCTTAACATTAGGGGCGGCAGGTAGCCTAGTGGTTAGAGCGTTGGGCCAGTAACTGAAAGGTTGCTGGATCGAATCCCAGAGATGACAACTGACAAAATCTTTCGTTCTGCCCCTGAACAAGGCCGTCATTGTAAATAAGGATTTGTTCTTAACTGACTTGCCTAGTTATATAAAACATTTGATAATCAAGATTTGGCACATCATTGCACACATTAGGCATGAAATATATACAGACAAATTACAAGTAGCAAAATATAACTCCATAAATGATTGAAATAGGCCTACTATATGTATATTTTAATGTAGACATCTCACGTTTTAATTTCACCAAAATTTGTATAAGCTGCTTGTTTGTATCAATTGCAAAGACATTGTCAACTTTGTATTTGTAATCGACTTTGTTCGGAAGTTATCAGCGGTCACAGAGGCGGATAAACCATGTGATTCTATGTTTAGCGGAGCTCTTCTGTGTATAAAGTGATGCGGGAGGGCAAAAAATGCATCTAAAGACCCACTTAGCTGTTCTATGAGTGGTCTGAGACAAGCGTTAGATTACAAGTGTACCGTTAATAACGAAGGTTTTGGGAAACAGCTCTTAGATTTAATAATGCTCCTACAAAGGTTCTAACAAACRTAGCTTTAAGATGCTTTTGGGAAACCGGACCCTGGTCTGGGAAGATGTCAGCAAGTGTGAGGCTATCAATTCAACTTATATGTTCAGTACACATTCAGAAATTCAGCGGGACTTTCTCTAAACTTTGTTAGGGATAGAAGAAGACAGACAGTACTACCAACATAAGAGACAGGAGACCTACCAGGCAGGGTTCTTAAGAACAGGAGCTGAAAAAAACTGGGTAAGAGAGAGAGAGGGAGATATGTCGGGGGAGATGAAAAGTGAGAGAAGGGAAAGAAAAATGGAGAAAGGGATAGGAATCTCTCTTTTTGGAACACCAGCAGTAGTTATGTAGCCTGGATACCAGTCTGTTTGAGATATCATTCCACTCCTTGTCATGCAAAATGAGTGACAAGGAGTGGCATGATCGCACAAGCAAATCTGGGACCAGGCTAGTAGTTATGCTATATGAAGAAGAAAGACAAGCTCGGCAGACAAGCGTATAGCAGACGTATAAAGTGAAAGACAGGTGGTTTACTGTCTTCTACACTAACTGTCCTTCCCCTGGGCCTCAGTCTGGACCACAGGCTAGTGATTACGAGGCAGCATTCCAACCATGTGTGGCAGCTATGGTATGTAGGTCTAAAGCATACATTTTTCCCACAAGTATTGTCACAAAAGAGCAAGGCAGCTTAACATTATTTTGGTCTGCACAGAACAGACTAAATTGRTCRGTTTAARGAGCTTGTGGGTTGACGCCGAAATGTCCCATTGAAACATAACACGCTTGTGAGTTTAAGGTTGAATGCCACATTGAAATGCCATGTCCCACTACTACACTAAGCCTGCTGTGCTGTGTGGAGCTCAGATAGGAACGCTGACTCACAATGCTGTGCTGTGTGGAGCTCAGACAGAAACGCTGACTCACAATGATGTGCTGTGTGGAGCTCAGACAGAAACGCTGACTCACACTGCTGTGCTGTGTGGAACTCAGATCGAAACGCTGCATCACAGCTGTCTTGTGAGTCCGACAAACGCTGACTTCACCAGGATCTGTCTGAGCCAGACAGAAACGCTGACTCACACTCCTGTGTGGAACTCAGACAGAAACGACTGACTCACACTGCTGTGTGGAGCTCGACAGAAACGCTCGACTCACACTGCCT
>NW_019945718.1:0-16988 GCF_002910315.2 Salvelinus sp. IW2-2015 | reverse complement strand
GGTCGCTGAAAGCTCCTGCAGTTTGCACCAGTCTATTCTGCCTTTGAGAAGAGGACACTATTAGCTGAGCAAAATTAATTTAATTCTCTTCGTTCATGATCAGATTGCCTAATAAGTATATCCCAATCTATATGTGGGCAGTTCCTCCAGTGACTCCCTATTAAGTGTTTCATTCTAGTCCATGAACATGAACCCTAATGAACCTTAGACTACAGAGCTGGTATGTACAGCACACTGGTGCAAATCTTGAAGTTTAGATCAATCAAATGCCTCCCTAGATCACTAAAGTACCTGAGAAAATAGATACACCTAATGCTATGCACTACATCAACATTTCATGCTTGCAATTAATTAAGAAAAAAGAAAGGGCATATATTCCTAGAAATAAAAATGACAGCTAGATTTAGGGAATGGAGACTGTTTTTAATGCCCTTCTCATATTGTCTTGAAAGACTCTTCCCTATATGGAACAACTGTTCATGTTGTCATGAGGTTTTTTGTCGGGTTGTCATTATTGTTTTCTCCCTCGTGTTGAATGTTCTTCTCGTATCTTCTGGGAGTCATCCATTTTAAGCATTTAGCAGCAATCATTGCATATGTATGTGTTTCATAAAACAATTGTATGGTTTTCTCTCCTGTGTCAATTGACTTTCTGCATTTACATTTTGGTCATTAGTTGACACACTTACCCAGAGCAAACTTTACAGTCAGTGTATTTCAAAAACAGGTAAAACAACCACATATAGAACGTTTGCAAAATTGTTGAGACTGCAAGAAAAATATTTCCTCATAAAGCGGCTGAATGAAACATGTATCACAAACAAGGTCCACTGCAGTTTTTCACACTTAAAGTATTCCTGCATTTCATTATGCCGTGCCAAAACTCCAGTCTTGCAAAAGCCTCTGCATCATGGCAGTGACGCCTTCTTTCCATGTGAAATCTCATGCGTGTTGACTGGGTGCTAGTGCTGAAATACATGTCACAAAGACGGCAATGATATGGTTTTTCCCAAGTGGATCTTCATGTGCAGTTTCCGGTGATAATTCTGCTTGAATCCTTGGCCACAATATTGGCACTTATATGGTTTCACCCCTGTATGAGTCCTCATGTGAACTGTCAGATCAGGGTTTCTTATGAAACATTTTCCGCATAAACGACAGCAAAATGGCCTCTCCCCTGTGTGAATCTTCATGTGTGTGTTCATATAAGATTTACTGCTGAAACATTTCCCACAAACAGGGCAGCAATGCGGTTTCTCCCCAGAGTGGCTCTTCATATGCACAGCCAGGTTTCCACTCTGACTGAATCCTTTGCCACAAAACTGGCAGCGGTACGGTCTCTCCCCTGTATGAATCCTCTTGTGCGCTGTGAGATCTGGATTTTTTCTGAAACACTTGCCACAATCAGGACAGCGAAACGATTTCTCCCCTGGGTGAACCTTCATATGATCATTCAGCTCAGCACTCCCAGGGAAAAATGTACCACAAACATGACAAACTCTAGCTCCAACGTGGGTTTCTATATGATCTAACATGCTTTCTGTGGACTCTAAGTGTATTCCACACACACCACATAGACATTCTTTGTCCTGTGCATGCTTTCTTGCATGATTCACTAAAGAAGCTAAGTAGGAGAAATACATTCCACAAAATTTACAGTGGATATAGGCACTTTGTTTTCTTACTGTCTGTGATCTCTTTGATGGTGATCTCTTGGATTTAAGTGGCTTTGAACCTGACAGAGGTCTACTCTCTACCCCTTTGACACATTTCATGTTTTTACTCTGAGCTGCAGAAGACTCTGTATCTTCTGCAAAGAGGGGCTGAGACTCACGGGATGGTTCTGATACTCCATTGTCTTCTGCATCAAGTTCTGGTTTGATCTGTATCATGTTCTGTTCAGTGGATGTGCTGTGTAGAGAGTAGTTCCTCTGTGCAGTCGAGGTGCTGGGAAGACAGTACGTCTCTTCGTAGTCTTCACTTTGGGTTTCATAAAGAAGTGAGGACTGAGTCAGGTCCTGGTGGTTGGAGTCATTTTTCAAAGATGACTCTAGTTCCTCCGGTTCCTCTTTTATCTGTATGTAATGTGGGTCTTCCTGCCCCAGACTGGGGCTCCACTCCTGCTCACAGTGTTGCTGCTCAGGGAACACCTTTTCAGATACAGGGTGAGTGGGCTGTTGGATGTCTGGAGGGAAGGATAGAGAATTAAATAAAACATCTAAAATGTTGACATGAATAGTATTCTAGTTAGTATCTAAATACCTAGCTAGCTACCACAGCTGATAGCTGTTATATTTTAAACGTTCTTTGCATTTGTCAAGTGGTCAATAACATGATTTATCAACCAAAACCAATGACAATGTAGCTAACATAGCTAGCTACATTGTCATTGGTTGATAAATCATGACATTGACCACTTGACACATGCAACGAACGTTTAAAATATAACAGCTATCAGCCTCAGCCACACACCTATTCTGTGTAATAGTATATCTGGTTTAATAACGATATCCAGCATGCTACGCAGACGGCTGTTCTCTTCCTGGTACTCTGCTATTGTTTCTTCAACGACGCCGAATATCTCCTCAGCTGCCATTGTCAATCTCTGGTTGAGAAACACTCTCAAAAACTCTATTTTAGACATTTTTAGAGGAGAAACGTTGGGCAGCTTGCTAGCGAAATCACAGGTACATTTGCAACAACATAGCGTAGACACCGTAAGCGTTAAACAAAGGAGGGCGTTCCTTTGAGCACGGCGGCAAACACATGTTGCACTATCGCCACCTGCTGGAACGGAATGTGACTTCGGTCTTTCAAATTCTTGTATTTTTTTCTCGTCCATAAAGCTTATCTGGGAAGGGGAAACATAGTCAGTTGTATGTGGGCAATTTCACGCCATATGTATTGATTCTAAATCAAATAAAACATGAACATTAAAAATAAAGTTGAGAATGTAAACATTATATTTTCGAGGACGGGTGAAATAATGGATGTTGAAATCAAAAACCAAACAATAGAAAGCAAAATGTATAGAATTATAAACAAAAAATAATACATTTTTATTTTATTTATTTCACCTTTATTTAACCAGGTAGGCTAGTTGAGAACAAGTTCTCATTTGCAACTGCGACCTGGCCAAGATAAAGCATAGCAGTTCGACACATACAACAACACAGAGTTACACATGGAATAAACAAATCATACACTCAATAATACAGTAGAACAAAAGAAAACAAAAAGTTTATATACAGAGAGTGCAAATGAGGTAAGATAAGGGAGTTAAGGCAATAAATAGGCCATGGTGGCGAAGTAATTACAATATAGCAATTAAACACTGGAATGGTAGATGTGCAGAAGATGAATGTGCAAGTAGAGATACTGGGGTGCAAAGGAGCAAGATAAATAAATAAATACAGTATGGGGATGAGGTAGGTAGATAGATGGGCTGTTTACAGATGGGTTATGTACAGGTGCAGTGATCTGTGAGCTGCTCTGACAGCTGGTGCTTAAAGCTAGTGAGGGAGATATGAGTCTCCAGCTTCAGAGATTTTTGCAGTTCGTTCCAGTCATTGGCAGCAGAGAACTGGAAGGAAAGACGACCAAAGGAGGAATTGGCTTTGGGGATGACCAGTGAGATATACCTGCTGGAGCCCGTGCTACGAGTGGGTGCTGCTATGGTGACCAGCGAGCTGAGATAAGGCGGGGCTTTACCCAGCAGAGACTTGTTGATAACCTGTAGCCAGTGGGTTTGGCGACGAGTATGAAGCGAGGGCCAACCAACGAGAGCGTACAGGTCGCAATGGTGGGTAGTATATGGGGCTTTGGTGACAAAACGGATGGCACTGTGATAGACTGCATCCAGTTTGTTGAGTAGAGTGTTGGAGGCTATTTTATAGATGACATCACCGAAGTCGAGGATCGGTAGGATGGTCAGTTTTACGAGGGTATGGTTGGCAGCATGAGTGAAGGATGCTTTGTTGCGATATAGGAAGCCGATTCTAGATTTAATTTTGGATTGGAGATGCTTAATGTGAGTCTGGAAGGAGAGTTTACAGTCTAACCAGACACCTAGGTATTTGTAGTTGTCCACGTATTCTAAGTCAGAGCCGTCCAGAGACATCAAAAGCAAAACCCCCAAAACTTGTAGGTGTTGGTAACTGGTTCGCCATACACCTGCGCTGAACGTTGCCCAACAGGTAAGCCTGTCTGTCATGTTCATTGATTGGGTTAAAACGAACCTTCGCTCCAAAACTAGCGGACCAATGGAGACTCGTTGTCTAGGCCTCCCTCTAAACCACGCCCTTCACGGAAAAATAATGCCAAAACTCGCAATCGAAAAGACTGGCAGTGAAAGCAAAGAAACAGACATCAAAAGCAAATATACAAGTAGCGTAACCAAAAGGTAGTACATGCAGGCAAGAGCGTATGCAAAATGTATTCAATAGGGAAAGTTTAACCGAAAACGATTTTTGCATTCGTTTTCAAATATATATATATTTTTATAATTTGTCATAGAGTTTTGCTCTCGCTTTAAAATTATTTGCTTACACGTTTTTGGGTTTTGCTTTTGATGTCTTATTTTTGTTTATAATTCTATACATTTTGCTTTCAATTGTTTGGTTTTTGATTTCACCCGTCCTAGAAAATATAATGTTTACATTCTCAACTTTATTTTTCATGTTCACGATTTATTTTATTTTGAATTCAATACATATGGCGTGAAATTGACCCCATACAGTTGCACATTTGAATGCATTGAACCGAAATGTGTCTCCCCATTTAACCCAACCCCTCTGAATCAGAGAGGTGCGAGGGGCTGCCTTAATCGACATCCACGTCATCGACACCCGGCCCTTACGAAAAAAGATTGCAGTCAGAGTGCAGTATACAGCAAATACTGCGTACAAAATAACAGCTTTTTTTTTACTGCAGAAATGTTGCCTGTAATTGCAGTTAGAGTGCTGTATAACTACAGTCCAACTGCAGTTATTCTGCATCCAAAATACCACAGTGAATTGCAGTTACTGCACTTTCAAAACTGCAATCATTTTTTGTAAGGGGGGAGCAGTTGTTGGGGGTTAATTGCTCTTCTCAAGGGCAGAACAGCATATTTTTCCACCTTTCCAGCTCAAGGATTCAAATCAGCAACCTTTTGGGTACTGGACCAACCGCTTAACAGCTAGGCTACCTTGTTTTTCCAATCAATGAGCTGTATAATGCTTCTTATTTTAATAGGTCAGTGTTGCCCCTGGATACAGCATTATTCCTTTTTTTAAATTTACACCCTTTTCCTCCCCAATTTCGTGATATCCAATTGCGATCCAATTACGATCTTGTCTCATCGCTGTAACTCCCCAACAGGCCCGGGAAAGGCATAGGTCTAGTCATGTATCCTCCGAAACATGACCTGCCAAACCGCGCTTTATAATACCCGCCTGCTTAACCCGGAAGCCACCCGCACCAATGTGTACTGTTCAACTGACAACCGAAGTCAGCCTATAGGCGCCCAGCGCGCCACAGGGAGTTGCTAGAGTGGGATGAGGCAAGTAAAGCCCCCCTGGCCAAACCCTTTTCCAACCTGGACGACACTGGGGCAATTGTGCACCACCCTATGGGATTCCCGATCGAACCCAGGTCTGTAGTGATGCCTCAAGCCCCTGGATACTGCTTTTATCAATCCTAACCATCTCAGGTCTATGATTACAGGAGTACACAATAGGCATATTCTTCATCACATCCTTATGGGCCTTGGCCACTCCAGAGCCATGTATTTAGAATATCTAAATACATGGCTCTGGGCCTCACTATAACCTTAAAGGCAGCATATACTAAAACAATCTGCTGTACACTAATTGTTAACACTCACACTTTGTGTCCATCTCACCAGATTACACAGCTTCTCTCAGTTGCACCTKACTGRMGGCATAATTTCAGSTTCTGAGGGACAACWACGACAYYGTCCTCACAGCCAAGAACCAGCTCTGGATCCAAAATGATGCTTTGACTTCAACTCAAGCTGAGCTACAGAAAATGAACAGCTATGTGGCTGTGGTTAAGGACCAACTTGAGAGAGACTACATGTAACTTGTCGCAACCAAGGACCAGTCAGAGAGGCAACATAGAGACCTTGCTGCTTCTCATAACCAATTAGAAAGAGAGTATGAAGGCCTACTGACATCCAACAACCAATTGCAAAAAAACTATAGACCTGACGGCATCTAAAAACCAACTACAGAGAGAGATAAAAGATCTCACATGAACCAGGGAACGGTCACAGAGACAACACCTGAACGTCAGTGCAGCTTAACGCCTCGATCACACCGACAGCGTCATTGCATTTTGGTACACCAGAAGTACATTCATTTCCAATGGAATGCTGCGTTTGCCTTCCAGCATTGCAGAGGCAGTTGCAGTGCGTTCTGTGTGGTGCATACGTTGGATTTATCCAATACATGCATCAAACTGTATGCCTAGACGGCTTGACAGAAATGGTAGCAGAAGGTAAATGTTGAACTTTTGTTGCAAACATATCCAGATGATGCTGCGTATCATTTTGCACAAAGACGCTGTTGGAAGATTTTCTCCTCCAGGTGTTACTTCTTCTCCACTGAGAGGGGCTGGAGCAGCGGTCGGGTCGACTGTGTTCAACAGAGCGGAGATCTGGTGGTCATTGACAGTCCAGAGGAACAGGTGAGAGACTTTGTATTGGAGATGCGCAGAGGTAGGTCAGATCTATGGTGCAAGGTGGTTGGGCCCGAAGACAATCTTTACTCTGGTAGTAATACAGGATATAATACGCATAGATTATGGGCATTGGATGTATAAAAATCAGTGTATCTCTGTGGACTCCCCCAGGTAGAAAGAGTGCTGTGAGTGTGAGGAGAGAGTGTGTGCCTCCACCCTCAGAGAGACCAACCCTTCTCGGAGCTGGAGAGAAGAGACCTGCAGCATCATGTCTGGATGGATCTGTGAGAGCCCAGCGCTCATACGGTCAGAATATATATATATATTCTTTTACCTTTATTTAACCCTTAGGCCAGTTGAGAACAAGTTCTCATTTACAACTGCGACCTGGCCAAGATAAAGCAAAGCAGTAAGACACAAACAACACAGAGTTACACATAAACAAACATATAGTCAATAACACAATAGAAAAAAATCTATATAGTGTGTGCAAATGAGGTAAGATTATTGAGGTAAGGCAGTAAATAGGCCGTTGTGGCGAAGTAATTACAATTTAGCAATTAAACACTGGAGTGATAGATGTGCAGAAGATGAATGTGCAAGTAGTGATACTGGGGTGCAAAGGAGCAAAAAAGCAAAACAATATGGGGATGCAGTAGTTGGATGGGCTATTTACAGATGGGCTATGTACAGGTGCAATGATCTGTGAGCTGCTCTGACAGCTGATGCTTAAAGTTAGTGAAGGAGATATGAGTCCCCAGCTTTAGTGATTTTTGCAATTTGTTCCAGTCACTGGCAGCAGAGAACTGGAAGGAATAGGCTTTGGGGGTGACCAGTGAAATATACCTGCTGGAGCGTGTGCTACGGGTGGGTGCTGCTATGGTGACCAGTGAGCTGAGATAAGGCAGGGCTTTACCCAGCACAGACTTATAGATGACCTGGAGCCAGTGGGTTTGGCGACGAATATGAAGCGAGGGCCAGCCAACGAGAGCATACAGGTCTCAGTGGTGGGTAGTATATGGGGCTTTGGTGACAAAACGGATGGCACTGTGATAGACTGCATCCAATTTCCTGAGTAGAGTGTTGGAGGCTATGTTATAAATTACATCGCAGAAGTCAAGGATCGGTAGGATAGTCAGTTTTACGAGGGTATGTTTGGCAGCATGAGTGAAGGATGCTTTGTTGCAAAATAGGAAGCCGATTCTAGATTTAATTTTGGATTGGAGATGCTTAATGTGAGTCTGGAAGGAGTGTTTATAGTCTAACCAGACACCTAGGTATTTGTAATTGTCCACATATTCTAAGTCAGAACCGTCCAGTGTAGTGATGCTGGACGGGCGGGCAGGTGCGGGCAGCGATCGGTTGAAGAGCATCCATTTAGTTTTACTTGCATTTAAGAGCAGTTGGAGGCCATGGAAGGAGAGTTGTATGGCATTGAGGAGGTTAGTTAACACAGTGTCCAAAGAAGGGCCAGAAGTATACAGAATGGTGTCGTCTGGGTAGAGGTGGAGCAGAGAATCACCAGCAGCAAGAGCGACATCATTGGTGTATACAGAGAAAAGAGTCACCCCGAGAATTGAACCCTGTGGCACCCCCATAGAGACTGCCAGAGGTCCGGACAACAGACCCTCCGATTTGACTCACTGAACTCTGTCTGAGAAGTAGTTGGTGAAGCAGGCGAGGCAGTCATTTGAGAAACCAAGGCTGTTGAGTCTGCCGATAAGAATGTGGTGATTGACAGAGTCGAAAGCCTTGGCCAGGTCGATGAATACAGCTGCACAGTATTGTCTTTTATCGATGGCGGTTATGATATCGTTTAGGACCTTGAGCGTGGCTGAGGTGCACCCATGACCAGCTCGGAAACCAGATTGCATAGCCGAGAAGGTACGGTGGGATTCGAAATGGTCGCTGATCTGTTTGTTAACTTGGCTTTCGAAGACCTTAGAAAGGCAGGGTAGGATAGATATAGGTCTGTAACAGTTTGGTTCTAGAGTATCTCCCCCTTTGACGAGGGGGATGACCGCTGCAGCTTTTGCCATATAGACACACAGAACACATTTATATGTAGCCTTAAAATCCTCCAATAAAATAAAACATTAATTCACGATGGGGCGTAATTTCTTGTGGCAATAGCATAGCGGTGCTGGTCATAGTACAAGGTGAAAACATGATGCTTATTAGATATTCCGGGAAAATGATCTGATAGGTCATACTGTCTTGAATCAGCAATACTGCCTCATTCACATTCTTCATGAATAAAATGAGTAGGTCTGACTACAGCATCTTCGTCTCTTTGCTAACTACCCAGTACTACCCAGTGTAGTTAGCAAATGGCGGTAGATCACTGCCAACGCGTCTTAAAAAATTAAGTGCAGTGATTGGTTACTGCCTGTTGACGTTCTACTGCCAACTCTGCGTGCGAGACGAGGCGTATTCATTAGTGGATTCAGTTGCAAAACGTTTTGCAACGAAAACGAGTTTCTATTGGACACATTTAGGCAGGTCCCTCCCCGCTTCGTTCCTGTTCCACTTTTTCTGTTTGCTTCTTCGAGTAAATGGTTTCCGTTTTGCAACAGGAAAAACGTTTTAGAACCGAATCTGACCAATGAATACACCCCCGCTGTGTTGACAACATTGACCATCTTCGAACAACGAAGGCGAGTTTCACAAAATAACACATTATTTAGATTTTTGCAACGATTAACAATATTATATTGACAATGAATTACCGCCTTTAGTCTTTACATGTATTTGAACGTCTTGATTCATCTTCATGGTATAGTCAGCTGTTGTTGTTGCTAGCTAGCGATCATTTCGTAGCTAACGTTAGCTATCTAGCTACCCAAATGGTTCCTCCAGCTGCAACTAATTATTTTGATGTTTCTATCTAGCTTGCTATCAAATTGAGACAAATGTAGCTATGTATGAGGGACCATCTCTATTTTGGACCGTTTTCAAGGACTGTCAATCTGAATTTAAAGTGCAGTTTTTTTTCTTCCAGTGGAACGTCTGTTACGTAACGTAATTTGTTGCACTGTCAACACAGTTTGTACTTGCAAGGTATGGTGGCTCGGCGAGATCTCGAGCTCTGTAACGTTGCCACAACGAAAACGAAGTAGCTTTGTGTTTCACACCTCCACATCGCTTATTATTAGATAGTTGCTTGCATGTTAAAGCCTATAACTGTCCATGTCAAAATCGTATGGCCCATTCGCGTTGTGGCTGCTATCTGTCTTGTTATTTCATAACCTGATAAACCTAGCCAGTCCTGTTGTTTAGTTTGACATTTTGAGTCGTTACTTCATTGCTACTCACATTGTCTAATTAACTTTATTCTTATCACATAGAAACGTCTGGCCAAGGTGCATTGGGAAAGGATAGCCAGCTAGTTTGTAAACAATGGCAACCATGCGTCGTCCAAGGTACTCTCTCCGAGACTCTCTGTACTGGGATGAGACTGAGTGCCTGACTTACTATGGGATGCTCTCTCTACACGAGATGTTTGAAGTTGTCGGTTCTCAACTGACAGAGACAGACGTTGAGGTGCTGTCGTTCCTCTTGGATGAGACCTATCCGGCTGGAGGGCACCCCTTGGACCCAGCTGGCTGGACCAGCGAGCCCGGTGAGGAAGACCCTGAGGCCAGTAAAGGAGTCTCCCCCAGCCCAGTGCTCCTGGAGGCCTGGCGGCGGTTACAGCCMAAGGGTCCTGCCTTGGCCTGCCCTACTGCTGCCCGCCACAAGCCCAAGAGTGGTCTAGAACTGCTGCTGGAGCTGGAGAGACGTGGGTACCTCAGTGAGGGTAACCTGGAGCCCCTGTTGCAGCTGCTGCGAGTCYTGACRCGRCAYGACCTCCTGCCTTTGGTGTCCCGCAARAAAAGGAGGACAGGTAAGGGACTGTAACAGAGTGCTGTTCATAACTGGAAGCMMACACGCAGTAATGGAGACAATGTTGTCATAATCACCTGTAGGCCTACTTCTCCCAGTGTGTTRTCTGCCTGTCTGACTACACTCTGCTGTGTCAGTGTCTGACCTTAATCTGCCTCTCAGTATCACCAGAACGTTTCAGAGTGGACTACGGGACAGAGGACAGAAGACAGGTTTGCACATCTGGATTGACTGACCCCTGTGCACAGACAGAATCACATGAYGAACACRCCACACAGCAATGGAGGGGGGGTAAGCTACACTCCGGTACAATCTGCATGCCTGAACTTGTCTCTTAGAAATGTCAGTAACTGTTTCTGAAATTGTCTGGATTTGCACCAGTTAAGCATTGCTGGATTTGTGTCTGTTCAATAGGTGTTGACTCTGCCAGGCCAACGCCCGCCCCCCTACGGAAGAAGAGGGGTAAAGGCCGCCGCTGGACCAGCAAGCCCACCGCCCACAGGAGAAGAGCGGGCATCCCCGAAACGCCTCCCCCACCTATACCTGAGAAAGTGACCTGCGGTAAGACCAGCCTCCATGCCTTTCTCTTTCTCTCTAGTTTCCCTTCCATCTCTCTTTCTCTATTTTCTTTCCATCTCTCTCTTTAACCCACTTGCTCATTCACCACACTCTCTCTTGGTTCCTCTCTTGCCATTATACATGTGTCTGAGTCTCTCTCTCTGGCTTACATCCATTTTCTATCTCACTTCTAATGAGAAGCTGTAAGCACCATCACCCCAACAGTCCTTAATAACAGTGATGATACTAAAAATCTCTGCCATATCAGAATGTCCCAGGCACCACCTTGTCTCACCAGTAAGTTTGAACTTAAAATGTCCATATCAAGCAACCTTGAATCCATGTCAGCCAGTGCCGTGTTCATGTCCTCACATAAGATAACGACTTCAGTTTGCTCCCTCTGCTCAGCCTATACCCTGACCATAAGCTGACCGTCCCACCCTTGCTGGTTTGAGAATGGTTTGCATGGGCCTCCTGGGAGATCAATACTACCCTGCAGGCATGTTGGACTGAGTGGGCTGTGCTGTAACGATACTGTGAGAGCAGAGCATGTGTGAATGAGTGACTGCTCATCAGTAAATACAACCCATACTGACTGGCTGTGTTTGACCTGACTTAACCCCTCAACCTGGTCATCATATGCTCTCTGTGGTGGTGAAACTGTCTCGCACTCAAACATCACCAGGGGAGCAGAGACAGCGTTTTACACACTCCCGGGGTCTTTGATTGTGTGCTCCCTGCCACACTAACAAAAATAACAACCTGAAACTGAATGAAATGAAATCTATCTGGTCTGTTGTTTCGTGATGACCGTAGCACAGAGTGGAATTGGGTTGGCTCGCCGACAACTCCCAACTATCAAATATACTAGGCCTATGTCAGCCATTGTCTTCATCATTACCCGCTAGTGTCTCAAACTGAATAAGCATCCAGCCTTAATACTTGCCTTTTACCTATCCTGGCCATTCAGATAATGGGGAGGACACAATGGAAGGAAGCCTCTTTAGACTATTGAGATGCACCCTAAGAGGAATTCACACACCCAATGCACAGCTGTGTGAGTCAGCGTTTCTGTCTGAGCTCCACACAGCAGTGTGAGTCAGCGTTTCTGTCTGAGCTCCACACAGCAGTGTGAGTCAGCGTTTCTGTCTGAGCTCACCAGGAGTGTGAGTCAGCGTTTCTGTTGAGCTCCACAGAGTGTTGATGTCAGCGTTTCTGGCCTGTTCCCTTGAAAGCCCCTACACAGCAGTGGAGTCAGCGTTTCTGTCTGAGTTCACCACAAGCACAGCAGTGTGAGTCAGCGTTTTGTCTGAGCTCCACACGCACATCATGTGTAGGATCAGACGTTTCTGTCTATGGAGCTTCACACAGCACAGCATTGTGACGTCAGCGTTCCTATCTGAGCTCACACAGCCACAGCAGGTAGTGTAGTAGTGGGACATGGAGTTAATGTGATTCAACTTAAACTCACAAGCGTTTATGTTTTCAATGGGGACATTCTGGCGTCAAACCCACAAGTCGTTAACGAACAATTTTAGTCTGTTTTGTGGCAGACCAAAAATATGTTAAGCTAGCCTTTGCTCTTTTGTGACCATACTTGTGGGAAAATGTATGCTTAAACTACATAATGCTTGCCACACATGGTTGGAATGCTGCCTCGTAAATTAGCTGTGGTCCAGACTGAGGCCCAGGAAGGAAGTTAGAGTGGTTTACTGTCTTCTACATTCCGGTCTTTCACTTTATACGCCACCTATATTACTGTCAACCGAGCTTTGTCTTTCTGTTTTCATATAGCTAACTATAGCCTGGTCCCAGATCGCTTTGTGTGATCATTGCCACTCCATTGTCACTCATTTTGCATGGACCAAGCAGTGAAAATGATTCTCAAATTGGACTGGTACCACAGGCTACCAAAAACGTACTGCTTGTGCGTATCCTTTCTCTTTCTTCTCTCTCTACTTTTCATCTTCCCGACATATCCCTCTCTCGCACTGTACCCAGTTTTTTTTCAGCTCCTGTCTTAAACCCTGCTGTAGAGTCTTGTCTCTTATGTTGGTAGTACTGTCTGTCTTCTTCTACCTAACAAAGTTTAGAGAAAGTCCCGCTGAATTTCTGAATGGTACTGAAACCCATAAGTTGAATTGATAGCTCACAACTTGCTGACATCTTCCAGACAGGGTTCCGGTTCTCCAAAGCATTCTTAAAGCTAGGTTTGTTGAACCGTTTGTAGGAGCATTATTAATCTAAGAGCTGTTTCCCAAACCTTCGTTATAACGGTACCTTGTATCTAACGCTTGTTCGACACTCATTAGAAAGCAAGTGGGTCTTTAGATGCATTTTTTGCCCTCCCGCATCACTTCATACAAGAAAGAGCTCCGCCAAACATAGAATTACAATGTTTATCCGCCTCTGTGACCGTGATACTCCGAACCAAAGTCGATTACAAATACCAGAAGTTGAAATTGTCTTGCAATTGATACAAACAAGCAGCTATACAAATTTTGGTGAACATATAAACGTGAGATGTCTTACATTAAAATATAATAAGTAGGCCTATTTCAAATCTATTTATGAGTTTGTTTGCTTGCTACTTGTAATTTGTCTGTAATATATTTCATGCTAATGTGTGCAATGATGTGCCAAAATCTTGATTCAAAATGTTTTATATTACTGGGGCAAGTCATGAAGAAAATCTTATTTACAATGACGGCCTTTCAGGGGCAGAAACGAAAGATTTTGTCAGTTGTCATCTTGGGATTCGATCAGCACCTTTCTTCTGCCCAACGCTCTAACACTGGCTACCGGCCGCCCCTAATGTTGAAGGTTAGATTTGAATGGAGAAAGCTGATCGAGAGCAGAGTTTCCTTTCTTTCAATACTATCAGTTCGACACAAGCCTCAACGACACATCTTGGCGAAGTTCTTACTCGAGGTGTTTTGGGAAACACATGTTAATCTTTGGCCGTTATAGGAAAGATGCATGTTAAAACACTAGTAAGCCTAAGTTCAATCGCTATAGGAAACCGGCCAGGTCATAGCCTTAGCCCTTCCAGTTCTGTTGCTGTACCTTAACGCTACTGTACAGCCAAACTAACCCAGTCGTACTGTGGCTTATCCAGACACAGCACTCCACAGCCTGACACGTACTAATGAAATGATACTGTTATTTATTCACATGATCTTGATTTTAACACTTTTTCGCAAATCCCATGAGTCTCTTCTTCAGGGAGACAAAAGTGTTTATGACTTTTAACGTGGCTTCGTAGCGCTCAAACATAACATGCAAACCCTTTCAAATGAATGCCATTATGTCCCGTGATCGAACAAGCCTTTCTCTAAATCAACTGCACTAAGTGCCCTGTGATCAACCCCAAAACATCTACGAAGGGATATCTGCCTTGCCTCTGCAAGTAGGCCTTGTCCCTCAAAGTCCCCAGCCATACCATACACAGTGTTGTTGCTTTGCCTTGAACATTGTTGCGTCTTGACTCCGCATTTGAGTCCCCACAGGTTGACTCGGATGTGTGACTCAGATCGAGTACCTAGAGAGCAGACCTAGAGAGTGGGAAGAAGGTGGAAAAATAAAAGTCTGGTCTGGCCTTTCACTCTGTCCGTACGATCTGCAGTGTGTGCTCACCTCAGTCGCTCGCTCTCGTCTCGAGTCTTGCCCGATGCCCAAGGTTTAAGAGGCCCTCCCCTCGAACGAGGGGGGCTGCCACTATGCTTGTGTCATGCCTGTGTGTTATTCTGCTATCCTGTTCTCCTTCCCTATTAGAAAAAACAGTTATGCCTCACATAAGTGTTCTGGAATGTTCCATGATTTGTCTATTACTCTAAGAGGGGTGTTGGCGCTCAGTGTTTTCACAGAACTGGGTACCAAAATGTGTCCTCGGACATATGCGTTAGAATTCAAGTTCTTAATCCCGTAAGTGCGACCTTGAACTGACGCTCTTTCTGAATACCATTGCTCGACTCTCAAATGACTAACAAGCTCAAACTGACCTGAACATGTTTTCTTAAAGGGGTGAGTTCACTTCAAGCCAAAGTTTGACAGATGTTTTCCTCCAATATTGATAACTGAGTGCATATTCCACATGTCAAGTTTGGTGTATATCCACTACATGCATAACGAAAACAATCTGATGACTTTGAGTTTTTGGGGTAAATACTCTTCTAAAGCAGCCACTAAAATGGACCTTTTTAACTGAGTCCAAGGTTCATTTGTGGCATCAATTCGTAGATACCTCTGGTGTGATCAATACCTTTCTCATGAATTCAAACTCATCCACTGATTCTGGTTTAACTAAAAAAAAGAGACAAACCATTCTGGAATTCAATTAAAATGTCAACTGGTCTCAGAGATCCATTGATATCAGTCTCTTTCAGTCTGAACTCGATTCTATCTTAATGAACATAAAAATGGCGCGACAGTTCTCTGGAACCTTTTGCTCGAGCAGTTTGAGGAAATGAACCGCAAAGTGTTTGTTGTTAATGGGGTGTAACGCATGCTGTTGATCATCTTGACCCTGAATGAGCCTCAGTGTGGGGAGCAGAGATAGATGGGACAGTCAGTCAATGCTCTCACAGCATTCAGACCAAGACCATTACTATCTACTATCTTACAGTCAGTTGTTTTCAACATTAATCAGTTCCTTTTCTCATTCAAAGCGTTTCAGTTTACAGTCTTTCATTTTTGTGGTTACAATTCTTATGGCCAAATGTAATACGATTAGATAGCGACGTAAACTGTCCTAAACAGTATGTTAAACAGTGGGATTTGGAGGCATCAACAACAATAACTCCAAGTGTTGCTTTGAACCAGTGTTAAGCTTGCCTGCTTGATCTTGGAGAATACAACCAAATTGACAGATATCAATCCAACTGTGCTGTTTTTCTTCTGCTTTCTCCTCCTTTCCTATGTTCGAGTTCAACAGACGCGACTCGCGTGTGTCAGGAAACAACAATCTCTCACCACATGAGAGGGAGAGACACAAATTGCTGCTCAACCAACAAACCAAAAAGAAGGAGAGTTTGGTCAAGGGGATAGAAGAGAGTCTATCTACCTGTTCTCTCTATCGACCTCTCTCCTCCCTCTCTTCTTGGTCTGATCGTTCAGCAGAAAAAGCGGATCTATAAAGAGTTGAAGCTCTTGCACAAGTGACTCTCGTAAATGGTACTTTTTGTGGGCGTCGAATGGGAATTCTATACACTCTTGTTTTAAAGGGGAAAATGAAGTTGTGCTCCTAATGTTCTGTCTAAATGGATCTATTTTCTGAGTGAAGGTAAGTAACTCTGTAAGTTAACAAAATCAATTACCGCATTGTTTTTAGGGCTTCTTTCTGGTGCTGCTAGCAAGTCCATTTCAACAAGTAGGTAGGAAGGAGCATCATTTAAGAAGTTATGGGACATTGCTGTAGTAAGGTGTTGATGTCACGTTTCCCACACAGTATTGACATTCGGTAGACTTGTACATTGCAAAAGTGCACAATTGTTACATTTTTTACTCAGTTTATTATTTATTGAAATGTTTTACCATATGACATTGACAGGGGTTTTAATGAAGTCTGGTAACTTTCAGATGTTAATAGTTTGAAGCTGATTTCAGTTTCCTCTAGAGCAGTACTGTGCCTTGTCAGTGCACACTGTTGTAGTGATGACACTGCTCTGGCAGGGAAGGATAAATGTATCCCTAGAGGCAGGGCTTCCAAACGGGTTGGGGCCTGGGTGCAATTGGTTTTTGCCCCAGCGCTAACAGCTGATTCACAATAATCAATCTATCATCAGTTTTGATTATTTGTGTCAGCTGTATAGTGCTGGTCAAAAACAAAACGATTGGCACCCTTAGGGCCTGGATCGAGTTTG
>NW_019945717.1:12322-40571 GCF_002910315.2 Salvelinus sp. IW2-2015 | reverse complement strand
TTCTGTCTTTATTCGTTTTTCAAATGAGTATGAACCAGCAAAAACACTGTTAAATGTTAACACTTCTTACTGTCCACGTAATCTTTCATTTTCATCCCCCAAACCCACCGCTTAGAATATCTGTATCTTCTATGTTCATCAATCAGAGGTGACCAATTGAATCTCTCCCCGACGAGTTAAATAACAATGAGACATTTTTTAGCTTAGATATACTTACTGAGGCATAAGTTCTTTAGTGGGAACAGTGCATCGTATTGAAGGCGTAAAGCTAGACCACCCTGTGAGACAGGACCAAACCCATCAACAAACAGGCATTATTTTTTCATTTAAACCACCAAATGTGGTGTAACACCCACACTTCATCCACACCCCCTGACCGCATGATGCTCTTTTTCTCATCGCGACCTACCGTCCATTGGCTGGACTTCTACTACTTGCACGTATTCACAGGCACTCCATAAAGATCTCTTCTCTCTCTCTCTCTCCTCTCTCTCTCTCTTCTTCTTCTCTTCCCTCTCCGTTCTCTCTCTCTCTCTCTCCTCTCTCTCTCTCTCTTCTCTCTTCTCTTCTCTCTCTCTCTCTCTTCTCATCTCTCCTCTTCTTCCTCTCTCTCTCCATCGCCAATATGACAATATTATCTGCTCTCGAGGGCTAATGTGTTAAACGCCATTCGGTGGTGGTGACACGGAGAGGAAGAGACGCGCATGAATACGATGAGAGCATAGAGAAGGAAACAAGCAGGGAGGCATAGAGAGAGGAGAAGAATGAGGGAATAGGAGAGAGAGCAGACAGCAAGAGTGAGAGGATGGAGTGAGGAGAAGAAATCACAGAGGGGGATATATGCGTATATGTTGCAGACGGAAAGACAGCAGGGAGGATAGAGAGAGCGAAGGAAGACAGAGAGGGAGGGAGGAGAACAATGAGGAAATAGAGAGGAGGGATAGAAGGAAGGACAGAAGGATAGGAGAGAGAGACAAGAGAGGCAGAGTACTAGAGAATAAGAGAGAGAGGAGGGAGAGGCATAGTTGGAAGCAAGAAGAAGAGACAGATGAATAGAGAGAAAGGAAAAGGGAGACAGAGAGGAAATAGAGAGAGGGAAGAAGCTGGAGGGACAGAGGAAGGGAGAGAATAGAGAGAGGGAATTATATATGTTGCAAAGCACACACATCCACAAGACACACAAAGGGCCGGTCCAGACATAATGGTTGCTTAGGCCCCCACCACTAGGTTGGCCTCGACCAAAAATAATATGATACACTACCGTTCAAAATTTGGGGGCTCACTTAAAACTTGTTGTTTTTGAAAGAAAAAGCAAATTTTATGTCCATAATAACATAAACAAATATCAGAAATACAGTGTAGACATGTTAATTTGTAAATGACTATTTGTAGCTGGAAATTAGATTTTTAAATGGAAATATTTCATACATAGGCGTACAGAGGCCCACTCTAGCAACCGTCCACTTCTGTTGTTCCAATGCATTAGTGATAGCTAATTTCTATAATTAGTCATTATAAAATCCTGTGCAATTTATGGTTAGCACACTGAAAAGATGTGTACTGATGAAAGAAGCAATTAAAACCGCCTTCTTAACTAGGTGTAAGTATTCTGGTTGCACTCTAGCTTTGTGGTGTTATTACAGGCTCAAACATGCCGAACAAAGACCTTTCTTCTGAAACTCGTCAGTCTATTCTGTTCTGAATGAAGGCGTATTCCATGTGAGGAATTGGCAAGTAAACTAAATTCTGTGCAACCCTGTTTCTACATCCCTTCTACCACTTCGAACGCACCAAAACTGGCTTACCCAGAAAAGTGAAATAGTACAGACACCAGATGACGAAACACGTGCACAAACTGAGCAAAGAGGGCAGTACATTTAGAGTGGTCTATTTAATAATTTTGAAACAGACGCCTCCACACTCAAAATCTGGACTCATAATAGTACCCGCAAAACACCAGTTCTCAACAGTTACAGTAAAGAGGCGACTCCGGAATGCTGGTCTCTAGCCAGAGATACACAAGAAAAAAGCCATACTCAGGGACTGGCCATAAAAATAAAAGATTAAGATGGCCAGCACCAGGTAGACAAGAATGGATATTGAGAAAGAGACAGAGAGGGATGAGAGAGCTCGAGAGAGATAGTATGGAGGATAGACGAAGAGGAGAACGAGAGGGTCGAGAGAGAGGGAAATGAGAGGAATACAAGAGGGGGGAGAATAGAGAAGGCGAGAGAAGGACAGAGAGGAGGGAGACGATAGAGAGAGGGAGAACAGAGAGCGAGGGACGAGATATAAGATGAGAACAGAGGAAGGAGAGATAGAGACCCCACGAGTATAGAGGGTGCACGGGGGAGGAAAGTAGAGAGTGAGACTGAGGATGAGAGAGAGAGAAAGAGGAACGGAGGGAGGCCAAGGTACATTTCAGGCTGCACAAGTGGTTGATAGCAGGGATGGTAAAGACGAGTGTGGAGGGGGAAAGCAAAACCAACCCATAAGGCTCTTTTTTCAGAGCCTTCTCTCATCCCTCTCTCACCGGCCACCGATTGAGCCCCAATTACCACCTCATCCCTGGCCCACTGGCAGGCATATGGAAATTGTAAATCTGCACCAGTAAATGTTTCCTTTTTTTCAAAGTGGTGGAAAGGTAAGTAAGGTCTGAGGAGGGAGTATGAGAAAAGGGCGAAGAGGGGGAGATGATGAAGAAAACCAAATTGAGAGTCCGTCTTCCTGCCCCTGTCTTACATTGCTGCCTCTGTATTGTAAACAAATGGAAAACATTACACTGCTATAAAACCTTTACTGCGGCTAAATCATGCCCACACAGGTTTCTTGGTTGTCTTAACAAATATACTATGAACAAAGATACACCTACACACATATATTGGGCTTAAAAAAAGAAGACACCTGTACCATGTCAGATATAGGCAGAAAGTATTATATTTTGAGTTTGAATCCCCAAATTACGCTTTATAACATCACAGAGACTAATATAAACAAAAACGTTTACTAAAAACACCAGATTCATTGTTTTTGTTGTTTAGAAATTATCAAAAATATAATAACATCCACCCATGAGCCACTAGTCATAAGGCATTATGTGCAGTGTTGCAAACAACATAAAAGTACACATACCACTTAGTGAGTAAAGACCATGTATTGATATATTCCAAATTCAATGGCACACAGCACGTGACCCACACACAATTGTAGTCAACAAATGAAGCAAGTTGAACAGACGCAAACTAAATAAGATGCATGTATCACATGTTTACCCACCCACACTCCCCACAAATACCCCCACCTCCCGTTGTCTGCAACAAGCAAAGACCCACAACCATAAGTATGGACACACACATTCTATACTCACACACTCTCTCTCTCACATACACACCCACAGTCAAATAGACTACTTACCTACAAGAAGTGATTATATACTGTATGCAGAGCGCACACAGTCCACACACACACACAGGGCCGCTCAGACATAAGTAGTGCTAGTGCCCCCACCACTAGGTGCCGACCAAAAAATGATATAATTATACACTATCATTCAAAAGTTAGGTTCCACTAGAAATTCCTTGTTTTTTTGTAAGGAAAATGACATTTTTTTTGTCCATTAAAATAAACACCAAATTGAATCAGAAATACAGTAGACATTATAAGTAAATTTATCTATGGTAGCTGAAATTGTCCATGATTTTTATGAATATCTTACATATTTGTACAGAGGCCCATTATCAGCAACCACACACCTGTGTTTCCAATGGCATGTAGTGTTAGCTAATCCATGTTATCATTTAAAAGGCTAATTGAATCATTAAAAACCTGCAAAATACTGTTAGAACGCTTGAAAACTGGTTCTAATTAAAAAGAATAAAACTGCCTTCTTAATCTAGTGTTGAGTATCTGGAGCATCAGCATTTGTGGTTCGATAAGCTCACAATGGCCAAAACAAAGATTATATCTTCTGAAACTCGTCAAGTCTTATTACTTCTTCTGAAAAAGAAGCTATTCCATGCGAAAATTGCCAAGAAAACTGAAGATCTCGTTACAACGTTGTGTACTTCGCCCTTTATCAGAATACAGCGCAAAACTGGCTCTAACCAACAATAAGAAGGCCGAAGTGGACCATGCGTGCACAATAACCTTGTTAGCTAAAGATAAGACGACACATAGTACATGTGGATGTCCTCTAGTTTGAGAAACAGGTGCCTAGTCACACAGTATCCTCAACTGGCCACTTCATTTAAATAGTACCTGGAAACAAAACACCATCTCTAATATTACAAACACAACGATATAGCTGGAAGCTTTTAGATACGCATGCGCAAACACCTGTCTTCTAGCAGAGCTCTGCAAGAAAAAAAAGCCATATCATAGTGAACTGGCCAGTAAAATATAAAAAAAAAAAAAAAAAAAAAAAAAAAAAACAAAAAAAAAAAATGATTAAATTGAGGCAAAATAACACAGACACCGGACAGAAGAACTCTGCCTAGTAAGCCAGAATCCCAGGGAGTCGGCCTCTATCATTTGACATTGAGACTGGTGCTTAAGCACTCGAAGTATCTTATTATAGACTGAACTCTTACCAGATATGCGAGACAGTGTTAAAACCCGCGTAGCGGATTAGTTATAAAATTTGTAGGAACTCAGTTTGGGTCTCAACTTCACTGTGATTAGAATAGTAAATACACCAAGGCAATATTAAAATTGTGTTGTATCAGCAGTTTTCTAATGTTATGTCATTACTGAACTGTCACTTCAATTCGCCCATTCTCAGGGTAACAAGATTTTTTAAGGACCATGTTAAAAAGCTTCTCACAGCCCGACATCTTTAAAACTTGTAGTAATCATGCTTCTGAATGATAGTACTACAGGCTGTGCAGTGGCCTGACGTTTCTCCAGGGCGCCCTAGGCGTAATAGCAATGGCCAGTAACCGAAAGTTGCTGGTTCAAATCCCTGCGCAACTAGGTTAAAACATTCTGCGTTGCTGCCCTTTGAGCAACGGCCTAATGCTCTGGATAAATTTGGCCCAAAATGGAGTAGGAATTTGAATATGAATAGCTCTCTCCTACCCCATGCAAATGTTAAACTTGCAGAAAGGTCTTAAAAACGCAACATTTCTCTACTCCCCCTGGCAAATGTGTAGAATTTCAGGAAATTAGCTATAACTAAATTTTCTCTATCCCCAAAAGAGGGCCCTAAGAATTGTTTGCCTAGGACGGCCCTGCTGCACGCCATCACACACACACAACCATACACCACCACCACAACACACACACAACACAACAACACCACACCACACACACCACACACACACACACACACCACACACACACACACACACAACACCACACACACTGCGTCCTTTCTGTTTCACTGGGCCCCAAGGACTTGGGCCATGTAATTTGCTTAGCCCCAAGGCTGTTTAGCTAGCAAGAACTAGTTAAGAGCAAAGTCCCTTCTCCCATACACATGAAATGGAACATGCAGCAACAGGACGATCATTCAGATAAGATGAAGAGGACTTCTACCGGTGGAGAGCAAAAATGAAAGCTGTGTTTTGTTCAATTTTATTTAAGATTCTGACTTCCTCTCTACTGGTCACATTTTCCTATTCTCGATACAGATTGTGTTATGGTGTCATTAGCAACTTACTCTCAGCTGCAATTCGCTCACAATACCTCAATTATGCCCAACTGGCCACTGAACTAGTATCTCTCCTCAGTTCAAATTGTGAACTGAAAACAAACTGTCTTATGACAGCGGATGAACCAATAGAAGGCAGCAGAGAACTCAAGGGGCCTCTGTAATTATCCCTGATTGCTTTGTGACGACTCAACACTTCACACCCCCATCAAATAGTTGGTTCGTATTGATATATAAGGATTGGTTTGAACGGTTCCAACCACATTATATCACACCAAACAATAACATTCCTCTCTATTGAATAAAAAATATGCTGTTTAATGTAAATGACTTTAGGAGAGGATTCTAAATAGAAGAATTACAGCCTTATATCTTCATTATTCATGTAAAGGCCCTGTCGCTGAAGGCTCCAATACAGTTAACAGCGTCTGTAATGCGAATGAAAGATAACGATGTTTTCTAAGGTAAACTCAGTCTGTGATGTCTTGAAACTTGGTGCATTTTCAGCTCGTAAGCGTTAATAAAGTGTATACAGTGCTTCAAGAACGAGCATATGTGCCCAAACAGGGTGGATAACCTTTCAAACCGATTTAGGGAGACTAGCTTAATGACTAAATTACACTACTTTTCCTAGTCAGAAGTAAGTTATCTTTTTCCATCTACTCAGCGTTCAACACAGACATGGATACCTCCATGCAGAAAAGCCATGTTAGCACCCTAGACCCTGGATCCTCAGTGTGCTCAAATGCCGATCAATAGCAATTGAGGTGACACAGGAACTAGCTGGTATAGCAGGTGTATGCAATACAAGAGGGTAACGTTTGAAGGACTATGCTGATGTGGTGCATGTGTAGCCTGGGGCCACCCATCTGGAGCACCACAACGGACACACAACCCTCCAACAACGTGATGAACAAAGGGATAAGTTTACGTGGCGGAAGGGTGAGCAACATGAAAGTCATACATATATATGCAATAAAGAAAGTCCTGTGACTCCTTTCGAGGAAACGCACTCCCTACAATAGAATGTAGTACAGACAGTGTGGTGCGAAAGGAAGAGACCTCGCCGTTCTCCGCTAATTGAACTGGAATAGACGTTCTTAGAACAGGGGGTTACAGACTGAGTAGTTATCAATGGAAAAAAAACCCCGTCCCAGCCATTGGCGGCTAAGGACGTCGGTGCGAGCACACGGGCCAAGCCAGGGTGACGTTTGGACCCCGCGGGACACAGGGGCGGCCTTGGCAGCGGGTGAGTGGGGTTAAACCTCGAGAACCGCTGCGAATGGTTCATACACACGGACCAGTTACTTTATTAACTCATGTGGGTTACACGTCAAGAAAGCCGTGTGTGTGTGTGCTATTAAAGACTGGTGCGTGGTTGGCAAGGAACGCGATGACTCGGTATAGCATTCACGCGTCCCATAGGCCGTATACGCGACGATTGAGTGGACTGATTGGATCAAGACACAAATCCATGCTGAGGGAAGAAAAAGGGTGTGAAAGATGAACAGAAGAAAAATAGTACACTGGATAACAGGGTAATGTACTGAGTGTCACCAAATGAGTGACTTTCTGTGACCCACATGCCCTTCACGGGTCCCGTGTATGGAGAGGAGGCGGCGGTTTAGGGCAGACTGACACAAAACAACACCCACAGCCGCCTCGCCGCAGCTTCTAGTAGTAGTGTAAAGACCTCTGAGCAGCCAGTACCCAGCGCGCGTCAAGTATTATAGAGTCCGAGACTGTAAAGGAGGGCTGAAGGGGAGGGAGCAGCTAACGAAGCTATGCCCGTAATTACATATGCAGGAACTGTAAATAGAGATGGGTGACGGGGCTGGGCAAATGGGGGGAGTGGGGCTTAAGGAAGCGGACGTGTGGTGAGATGATGCGAGTTTGTGATAGTGAGAAGTGGAAGAGATCAAGGTCCGTGAGAAGGGTCATGGGAGGAAAGTACTGAAAGACGACGTGGAGTAAGTAGATAAGAACCCTAGAACGAGGGAAGAGATGCCAGAGGAGCAACCAGGCAGGAGAGAGTAGATTCGACGGAGGACGAAGACCAGAATAGGAGAGAGGAGACCAGAGGTATGTAAGAGGAAACAAGGAGAGAAGACCAGGGGTAGGAAGAAACTCCAAGTGTGAGGACTCATGAGAGGACCAGGGAGGGAGGAGGTGGATGACAGAGAACCACGGAGTAGATGAGTATGAGGAACAGTCTGGAGGCCAGCGGAGAGAGGAAAGGACAGGAGAGAGAGAACCAGGGGTATCAAGCGAAGAAAGGAAAGACAGAGGAAGCGTGAGAGAGATCCAGTTGAAGAGAAAACTGGGTAGCTAGGAGGGAAAGAAAAATTCTTGAAGCAGAACCCTAGAGGAGTGAATTAAAGATAAAACGAACATACGTCGACGAGAAGAAGAGAGCACGGGAGAGGGGAGAAAGTACGGAGGAAGAATATACAACCGCATCTTCCAGAGGGAAGGGAAAGACAGAGGAAAGACAATAACCGCAAAGCCCAGACCAGGAGAAGTGGAAGTATACCAGATAGAAAGATACCATAATATGAACTCTGGGGAGAGGGATGGACGAGAGCTGATGTATTTATTTAAACGACTGGACGGCAGGTTCAAGAGCTGAGAGATATTAGGTAAGAACGGCTGGTATGACAGACGTAGACCGGGTAATTAATAGAGATCGGGAGAGTTACAGACTAGGAGTGGATTTTAGACTGCGGGTGGGTTACAGAGCCTGACCAGTTATTACAAAACGTCTGGGGGGAGGTTACGAGCTGAGATATTATAGGGAACTCGGTGGGTGGTACAGAGAACTGGAGGTGATGTATTAAAAGAGCACCTCTAGGGTGGTGCAAGAGGCGTTGGAGAAGTAGTTATACAATGAGAGCTTCTGGGGGGTTACAGAGCTAGAATAGAAGTATAACCTATAAAGGAGCTACGTGGCGAGTATCTAGTAACTGCTATGTTTAGCACAGAGCAGGAGGCAGAGGAGTGTAGCGAAGAGAATGAGGACAGCCACCAGAGAGCGATGAGGATACGCAGGAAGATTAGACCAGGAGAGGAGATAGACGAACAGAGGAAGCAGGGAGGAGACTAAGCAAACGAGTAGAGGAAGAGGACAGGAGTGCAGAGTTCTGAGGTAACGAGGACGATCTCTACGCCACACAGCGACGATTACCGAGGCAAGATTAGACCAGGAGAGGATGGAGGACCCTCACAAGCTAGGAGAGGAGCGATCGAAGGAAAAGGAGGTTACATCTCAAATGCCACAGACCCACAACGGCACCACCACAATCAAGCCATGAGCGACTGTGTTAACTAAGCAGACTTATTAGGAGGCACGGCAGGAGGGTGGAAGACGCCCCCGGGAGGCCAAGAACGAACTCGGCATGACTGTGAGGTCAGACAACTAGCGGAAACATGAGGAGGGAGACTCCACGGAGACGCCGAATGATCGAGGAGACTAGGAGACAGGAAATGGATGGCACGGGAAACCTAGAAGAATGATGAGTGCGCACCGCGAGAACTCGTAAGACATGCATGGACGGCCGAGACCACACCTCGCAGCCAAGTGATGTCGGCGGCGCGGAGACTCAGGGTACATGATCGAGGGAGGACTCAAGGGAGAATGATGGCAGAGAGGAACTAGGGACTATGATTGGCAGTTGACCACTGAACTTAGGCAGAATCGATGGTGCAGTCAGAACTATCAAATGCCCTGGCTCCCGGACGCAGGCGAAGAACTGGGAGGCAGAATCGATGGAACGGAGATACTAGGGTAGCCACATGACTATGAGAAGGGAGGACTCACCTCGACCACAGAGGCTAATCCACCTCAGGCACAGGAACCCACTCCGGTGCGGAACTAGTAGCCGGCAGGAGCGAATGATGGGCAGGCCTACGCACCAAGCCTTTCAGGAGGAAGTGAAAACGCCACTCTTTACAGTGGGAAGACCATGACCCTCGGAAGGCCCCGACACTAGCGAGAATGACTGCCCCTACGAAGTAAAACTGAGCCGCAGACGATGATTGGTACACGGGCCGATCGATGCTACCTAGAGTGCGACCAGAATCACCTGAATCTGTCAGGCCCCGCAGGATGATAAGCCCCACTACGGCCATTAACATTCCTCAATCGCATGTGCAAGGAGATAAGATAGACACCGGCCCATGAAAGAGAAGACAGGACCGATACAGAAGGCACAGATACTATGCGGCGTGAATGAACTCACTAAACTGCCGAGCACAAAGCACCCTATGAGAATAAGTGTCGAGCGATCGCAACACACACCACCCAACGCCCACACAGCAGCTCCCATGTAGGACACATCGCAATGAGGACCTGCCGATGAGGGCTAGTACCGCCACCAAAAACATTCAGTACGGACGTAAGTATTCATTCGCATCCATGGCGTTACCACTTCCTCCAAGCAGGGACCGCAGAACCCCACTAAAGTGCCGACGGCAATCCGACATCGTCCAGTCAACCGGCCCCCTGATACCACCACCCTATCACGGCTACAACCCCGAACACATACAAGATGAGACTAGCCTCCCGCATGCCCTAAGCAGAAGAATCGTTCGACACTGACTGGCGACAGACTAGGCAGATCATTGATGGGGGAGTAACGCGCGCAGCCCCGAATACCCATCGACTCGCCCGAGGCGAGAACAACCATCACGGACACCCACTCTGCATTGTACATAAGACGTGAAACTTCTCGCTGGGCGAGAGTCACAGTCCACACTCTACTACGCACGCACAGCATATAGCGCCTGCGGATCCCGGATCGTCTCCCGAGGTCAAGGTCTTTCCGGTCGGCTTGAGCTTCATAGCTCATGGTGATCGCACCTTACTTCTCTGAGCCATCCATTCTAATTCCTCCCTACAATATTCCTCCGCTTTCCGGTATGTTCCCTCTACGGTACTGCTACAAAACAAAGCACTGCTACATCAGCAAAAACTTCCTAGGCTCGTCCCCTTATAGTTGACAGACATCTCCAACACACCACCCATCGCACCTTCACTCCTTCAACGCTTCCTCCCTTCCCACTCCCTTGCCACCCCCCTCCGCGGACCACATCGCTTCCTCCTAGTCTCTCACCCTCCCCATCCCCCATTCACCCTACCATCAGGTCTTAGAAGGAACTCCCTACCCCTAGCCCCTGCTACGCTCCACCGCTCCAATCCCACCACCACTAATATATGAAACGGTCCCGACACTCAGACATTCACACACCTCACAGCTTACCACCTCAGATGTTTTATACTTTCTCTGAAAGCCCGTGAAACGACAAGGGAGACAATCTGCTCCCTGTCACATATGGCGAGGATTACCGGATCCCCCATTTCTCCTCTCTTCATTCTCCTAAGTCATCACTGCATCGCCGCTCGCATGAGCAACATGCACGCACTTCATTCCTACACATCCGCGACCGCCACCGACCCCCTCACTCAACCTACTCATTCCACAACGACAACAGCACAGCCAGTTCGCCCCCCAATACCACCAAATGGGCCCAAGGCTTTAGCCAGGGCCTCCGCGAAGCCCACAGAGCAGAAACCGGGACTCATCATCTCATTACAAATCAAGTTCGCTCCTTCGACGCCCCCCCCCAGCAGACTCGTCCCTACGATATCCTCCTCCCCCACCATCACTCCCCCCCCACGGCAATTCCTCCCCATACCGCGCCCCCCCCCCCCCCCTCCCGCGACCTCCCCACATTCCCCTCTCCCTCGTCCCCTCTCCCCCTGGTTCCCCATCCTATCTTCCATCCAGCGATCCTCCCCTCCCATCATTCTTCCCTATTTCTCCTTCCCATCTCTTCCCACGTTCTCCCCCTCCCATCCATCACTTCCTCCTAGATGTACTACAACTAGGCGTACCCCTCCACTCATCCTCCTCAGTTCTATCCCCCTGCTACACCCCCAACACTGCCCACCATTCCGATAATTCCCTCCACTTTACGTCGTTCTCTCCGCCTATTCTCCAGCATTTTGCCACTCTCTGCCAGTTTCATCTCTCTCTACCTCTCTGACATTCAGCTTCAACAAACCTGGTAATGGCCTCCCTTACAGCAACCCTCTCCCCTTCAACACATCACTTTCTGGCCTAGCCTACTCCCTCTCGATTACTTCGTGCGAGGATCAGGTCATCCCCTCCCCCTCCACCACCCACTCTCCCTAGGCCTTCCCCTCCCCAGCTCCACTCTCTCCAGCCCTTCCTCCTCCATGTCAGCTCAGCTCCAATCCCTCGTTGCCTCCCCCTCCCACATCCATTCCTCCTCCTAGTTCCCCTCCATCCACACCATCTCGCCGCACTAGTCCCCAATCCCTCCGCCACTTCTCCTACGTCTCCCCCCTTCCCCCCCGTCATCTCTCCTGCTCCTAAAATCGCCCCGCCGCTGCCCACCTCACACTCCATTCCATTGCAGCTCGTGTCCTCCCCTCCCCACCCCCGCCCCCCCGACCATCTAGGCCATCACACTTCCTCCTCGAGCTACACCTCAGTTTTCTTCCCCTTCTTCCCACCTCTTCAATGCTACCGTGCTCCTATCCCCCCCTCCACCTTCCCCATCATCATGCACTCACGGCGTCTACCTCGTTTGCCCCCATTCCGCTTCTGCCTCGTATCCTTGACATCCCTCCTCCTCCGCCAACGTTCGAAATATCGTCGTGCAGCTCCCTCCATACACCTCACTTCCCTGAATCCACCACAAGCCAGTCCCACATCTCCTTGTCTCTAGCTCTCCTCCCCCCATCCCCCCTGGCTGCTCGCTAACACCCTCCTATGTGCTGTCGCAGTCTGCTGTCGAAGGTCGGTCATCTGCTGTTCCCTCCCCTCGATCGCTTGCGTAGCTAGTCCAAACCCTTGACTAAGAACCCTCGTTCACTACTTCCACTCCTACACCCACGCGAATCTATCACTGACCTCCACATTCACCCTCTCGACCTTCTTCATCACTGATGCCAACCCTCCCATTTCTCCTGGTTCCTTCACACATCTGTCTCTCCACTACTCCTTACCTGTGTCTTCGACTCCGTCTCCACCCTCCCATCCCTCGATTGGACCCACTAATCTGGAGCTCTTCGTTTCCCCTCCCTCGCACCCCTGCCATGTCCTCTCTCCCTCTCGCCCTCTCCTCCCTGCCTCCATCCCTCTCCGCCCTGTCTCCCTCCCCACTCGCTCACTACACGGTCACGACTCTCTCCCCCTCAATTCGCCGCGTGCCACACCCCACCCCTCCCTTGCTCCTCCCGCCTCCCCCTATCCACTCTGCTCACTCTCCTCTCCCATCCTGCATCTCCACCCTCCGCCTTCACTCTCACCCCCCCGTCTCCTCCCGCCTCCGCACCACCCCACCCTCCCCAGGCGTCTCCTCCCTCTCACCTCGCCCTCCCTGTTCCCCCCCCTCCCCCCCCCCACCTGCCCCCCGTCCTCCCCTCCCAGATCCTCCCTCGACGCACTCCTAACTCCATCCCCCCGTCCTAGACCCGCGTCTCTCACTTCCCATCCCCAGCCCCCCCGCCCCCCCCCCCACCCACCCCCCCCCCCGCGCCGCCCCCTCTCCCCCCCCGTCCCCCCCCCCTCCCCTCCCCCACCCCGCCCCTTCCCCTGCCTCCCCCCACCCCCCCCCAACCTCCCCCGCACCCATCCAAAACGTCACCCCCCCGCCCCCCCCCCGTCGTGGTTACCTCCCACCCCCCCTATGAGCGCAATCAAAATCCCCACATGTCCCTGTCCTCTCCTATCTCACATATCCGTCCCATCTCGTCCCCCTCCTCCCCTCCCGCTTCTCCCCTCCTCCTGCACCGGTCTCCGTTCGCCCGTCTCCTCTTCGTATGCACATGTCACCTTTCCCTCCATGTTCTCCCTTCTTAACACCTCAACCACACCAAACAATCTCACACATCCCCCTCCAGCATCCTGCCGACCTGCTCCGCCCGCAGCTCTCCTTTACCTTCCACTGCTTCTCTTTCCCAGTTGCCTACTACTCGTACCTTCCCTTCCCCCTCCTCTCGCCAGCATACCACTCCACCCTCACTCTCTCCTCACGATCAACCCCTATGGTCCCGGCCGCTCCCTCCTCTGTTCCTCTCTCCTCTTGCTCCTGGTCTCCCCTGTCTCCCTCTTCTCCTACCGGCTGGTCCTCCTCTCCAATCCTGGTCCTCTCTCCCTCTCCTCCTGGTCTTCGCCCCCTCTCCTCCTGTCTCTCCTCCTACATCCCTGTCTACCTTCTCTCATACCTGGTCTCTCACGTCCTATCCTCCCTGTCTCCTACCCACTCCCTCTGGTCTCCCCTCTCTTTCCTGGTCTGCATCCTCCTACGGCTCTCCTCCTCTCATCCCTGTTCTCCCCTCACTGTCTTCTCCTCTCTTCCGTCTCCTCCTGTTCTCTTCCTCTTCTCCATTACATGACCATCTCCACAAGAGCCCATGGCACTCTCCACTATAAACCTGCCTCGCTCTCCCTCAACCCCCCTTCTCCACCCCTCCCAACCATTTGCAGACAGTATAAAACAATATGTCTTTATCAGCATGCATGTAGGGCTAAGTTAATATCTCCTCCAATTACAACTCATTAAGCCATAATAAATTAGAAGAGAGGGTCAACTGTCCTGCTCATCATGGAGGCGACACACGCGCGGGACACTGTGGCGTGTTGTTGTGTTCACGCAGGCAACACTACCTACCCAATAACAGGACCCCGTGAGGGATGTGGGTATACAACAGGTGGCTCCAGACTACAGTTAAATCCAGTTAATATTTTATTTAATTTTACCCCTTTTTCCCCAGTTCTAGTTTACAGTCTTTCTCCCATCAGCTACAACTTCCCGTACGGAGCACGGGCAAGTGACATATCAAGACTTCATGCGTTCCTCTGAACACGACCCCTGCCAAGCCCACATGCTTCTTGACCACAATGCTCGTTTTACCAGAAGGCCAGCCGACCCAATCATGTCGAGGAAACACCGTCTAACCTGGGAAACCGGTAGGCTGCACCGAGTGCTAACTAGTCGCATGCTTATGGGCCGGTTTTCCCTTGTTCAAACCCCCTCCTGTCTCCAACCCCTCCAGTCTCCCTAAACGGATCAAACGTGTCTTGTTTTGCATACTAATCTTCTAATTTGTCTGGTAACATGGGCAATTTCCATACGGCGAAAGTCCACAGGCACCTTGTGATCTTCTCACATATTTCTTACTACAACTTATCCCGAAACAGTAGAATAACTTCCTTATCCTCGTTGTTGTTAGCTACGTCGTCGTAGCTTAGTTGACATTCGTACTATTGGGGCCCCGGAAACACTTGAACAAAAAGACACAACAACTACGCCGTGAATATACAATGTTTGCATCTACTAGCTCACTTATGACACACTCTTTTGCCGTGTAAAAACGCTCATGGTTAAGGCTTTAATGGACCTGAGGCCTAGCAAGCTATGGCTAGTGCTACAGCTTTCCCTAGCGATATCGGAGCTATCCACTGGTCTGAAGCTGACGTACGATGGACAAAAGGATATTATTCTCTCTGGAGAGTAATCAGTGCTTACTCAATACAAGCTTCTCCGCTCGGTTTCTGACCGTTTATTCCACCCCAAGTTCTGGTCCTCGTTGCTGAACGACTCCCCATTATTAGCCTCTGAGCCTGAACAATGCACCACACGGTCCAGACCAAGCAACCCTAGAGACCACGTATTACCTTAAGACAAGTAATCTTATCATTCAGCGGATTACCAACAAGCATGTCTGAACTTACCTTAGAGTGCCCCTCTCGCCCACCATCTGCATACTTACATATGAATAATAAAGGCGATCAAGCGTATTCTTTCTATATATGAAATCCTCCTTCCTAATAGTCATTTACATTACAGCAAATTGTATCAACAAGAGGAATAGTCTGAAGTGTGACGTGATTCATCACTGTAGTGCGCAAAATCCATTATCAAGCAACCAAACCTCAGGATGATATCAATACAGACACCACAGACATTTAGAATGGGGCATGTGGAATAGTCTTGCAGTGTCACAGACCAATCAGGCGATTAACCAAGGGCACTTGCAGTTTCTCTCCTGCCTTCTAATTGGTTCTCGCGTCATCACAGATTGTTTCATCACAATTGACTAGCAGAAGAGCAATACACAGTCAGATAAGACCAGGGGAACTACATTGAAGAGATAATGAGCGACATTGCAAGCTTGGAGAAGTCGGCTTAATCGACACAAACACAACCTTTTAGCATTGCAAGAAGGGAACCCAATGTGTAACCGAGAGAGGAGGCAGATCTGTATAATAAATGAAACAAATACCACGCCTTTCATTTCTTCCTCTACCACCGAGAAATGTCATCTCTCATCATTACTTGATCAATGCATACACTCCTATGAGCCGGGGGGCTCGGCATGTCTCCATTGTTGTGGATAGGGAGACGCACCTCTATCTCTCACATTCCTACCAGCTCTGCAGCTACACCCCTTGGGCTAATCTGCCATACCATGGCAAGTTCTTCGGGCAAGGTCGAAAACAGAAGAATGGTGCTGAGCTAGTCGGTGTTGATGAGTCATGTCGCGTGTGGGATACAGTGTGGTCCTGTTGTTGTGTAGTCAGTGTGTGTGTCTGTTGTTCAGCTGGTGTCCCTTTGTGTAGCATCCATGTCGGGTTCGATAACCCGACCGCGGTGCTGCTTGCGGCTAAGTGCTAGTGTTCTGCCTAGGGCTGTTTTGTACGCTTCGCCCAGGAGGCGTCCCTTTAGGCCAAACATATATGCATATCACCTTTTAATGACGCACTCCATGCCTTCCTTGCGCACTAGCGAAAGGAACATTATTCAAATCCTATTAAGCGATTTAACACGAAATTGCTCAGGATTACTATCCACATTTTGCCATTCATGAGCGCAGGGAGAAAGCATACTAGCTGCCTCTTTTTCATGTATCTTAACAGATCACCCGTTCTGCAAGTTTACAACTTATTCGTCGTTGATAGACACTACATCATATTGCTTCAGACTTCTACTTTTCGACTATCACTAGATTCTAGCACAACTTTGGATACTCAGATTCTCAGCATGCACAATAAGCCCGCCTGCTACCAAGGCACAACGACAAGTATTCGACTCAACAACCTTACTCTGCCCCAGAGGTTCGTACACAGCCAAGCAACATTTCCGAGGTCCTAGTGTGTCCCAATGAACCTTTAACCGACCTAAGAGCGCCCTGACCGATCATGGGCCACTCAGCAGCGCATTCAGCCTCCATTACTAACGTTGCATTCAGGACCAGTACGCTCTAACCAGCAAATTAGATAAAGCTCCTAAGACTCTTTTCCTTTAGTCTTAAAAGATCCTGCTTAGCTGACATGTCTTGATGCAGTCAGACTACAAAACAATAACGAACTGTCGCCTACCACAACCACTATTTTCATATCCATATTGCACACTGACAGGGTCTCTGTCAGACAATTTAACTCTCTGAACAGTAAAGTTCGAGACCCAAGAACTCCAGTTCTACAGATGAGTGTAATAAGCATACCCCGTCACACGTCCTACAACTGCAGCTTCCAGCTACAATATGCCCCAAAACACCAGTTCGTCAACTGTCATGCACAGTGAGAGGCGGACTCTGTATTCTGCCGTTCTAGGCGAAGTTGCTGTCTTGTTCCGGTGTCTGTGTAGCGAATTTGGCCCATCTGTAATCTTTGTATCTTTTACTCCATCTGAACTAGGGGAGGCTTCTTCCTATTTCAGCTGCCTAGAAAGCAGCATCCCAAAGTTCACCTATTCACATTTGACATTGAGCTGCTGTTTTCCAGTACTATCTAATTGAAGCTCCAGTTTGAGCGACTTGTGAGGCACTGTTCTTCAAACTAGACACTCTAATGTACGTGCTCTTGCTCAGTGTGCACCATGTCGCCCACGTCTCGCTTCTATTCATGTCTAGAAGCTCGTTTGGCACTTGCATTCTGTAATAGCGCAAGTACACAACGTTGCTACGACTCCTCCAGATTCTATGAGCTCATCATTCTTACGTCGATGGACAACCCTTCCTTTATCCAGACAGAATTCGAACTGACGTTTAGAATCAAGTGTTGTCGGCGGCCACATTTCCGTGAGCCTGCGTCTTCCATTCAACCCACAAAGAAGCTCAAATACGGGCGAGCAATCAAACTTCAAATCTCTGGATTAGACAGACGCCACGATTAATATTCTCTAATCTTTAAATCAGTATGAGAGCGACAAACCGTCATTTCAGAGCCGTGTCGTCACACGATGGATATTCAGCCCAAAAGCGCAGAGTTTCCGAAACATCAAACTCAACATAAGCCACCTATTCATTCAACCAAATGTCATCGAGCACACACTGGTTTCAGCAAACTACTTTACACCTGCAACCTTGGAAACGCATAATGTTGTCGACTAGGTCTGGTCAGACATAACTGAGGGCCTTCGTTCTGGCGAAACAAGCCTACTGTAGATACATGCCAACAACATCTGCATTTCCAGCTACAATTAGAACTTACTTAATAATGTCCTACACTGTATTTCTGGAGTCAATTTGTTTATTTATATCGGACAGGCTAAATCTTATTCCTTTCCAACAACCACAGGACATTCAAGGACCCTATATGCTTTCATACTTGTGGTAGTCTGTATAGTATATTCATTATTTTGTCGAGCCTACCTAGGCGATAGAGGCCGCTACGCACAACTCAAACTATATGTCATGAGAAGGCCACCCCGTTGCGTGTTCGTAGTGACTGGTTCATGCGACTTTATGCATCACAGTGACTAGAGTGACATCACTCTTGTAGGTTTAATCCACGCAATGTCGTATTGTACTGGTCGAGGGTGTGTATGCTGAGACGACGAAGCGTGTTGTGAGTATAGATGGTTGTGTGTCCCATTAGCTGCTACATCCTTAGTGGTTGTGCATGGTCTCGGCAGCACCGTGGAGTGGGCGGGTGTACATATTGTTCGTGCTGGCTGGGGGTAATACCATGATGTCCATACATAGCATCTCAATTAGGTTTTAGCTCGCTCTGTTCGAAAACTTGCTTCAACATATGTTGAAACTTATCTGGTGTTGTGGTTATAGACATCGGTTGCTTTGCCATTAAATTCCTGCAAACGATATAATCCACTCATGGTAGAACCTCCCTAAGTGTATCGTCTACTTCTGTGTTTCAACACATTGCACCATAATGCCTATGACCTCACGGCATCATGGATGGAATGTTATAAATTTTTGATAATTTCTTACACAACTACAAATATATGAAATCTGGTTGTCCCTATGTCCAAACGTTTTTCCTTTTCGCCTTCTGTGAACTGATGATATACGGTAACTTGGGTATCAGAACTCCAAAATCATAATACATCGTCGCTCTATATCTCGAACATGGTACTAGGGTCCTTCTTTCTTTTACCCACACTATGTGTGTACCAGAGTGTACACCACTCTGTATTTCCCAAGTACGATTTGTTTAAACCACAAGAAACACCTGTTGGCCACTGATCATAGCTCCACCTATGCAGTAATAACAAGCCCCTATACGCAGCGTGTAAGTGTTTCCTTTGCTTAACATAAAGAGACCATGTAAGCACAGGAGGGCAGGATGCAAGCCCCGGTAACTCCTCCAATCTGATTTACCTCATTCCATTCTCTCCCTCCCTACACGCCCTTTCTTACGCGTCATACTCCTCCACTCCTAACAAAGCTACCTTACTCTTCCACCACTTTGAACAAAAGCTAGCGAACAAAACCACAAACTTCACGTGCTCGCAAACATATCATATGCTGCCGTGCGCCAGGGAGAGTCGATATATTGGTCCTAACTCCCTAGGTGCGTGGGAGAATTATAGACTGAACGGCCATCATGAACAAAAAACGAAGCCCTTACAGGATGGTTTGCTTTTGCCCCCTGCCACTCCCACTCCCGACCCCATCATTTCTGCTTATCCCTGCCATGTTCTCGAACATACGTGTTGTGTCAGTCTGGATCCCAAGTACCTGCCTTCCCTACGTTCTCTGCACTCTCATTCCCCTCTCTCTGCAAACTCCCTCAGTACTACATCTCTCTACTCCACTCGCCCCTACCCGCACACCCTCGTCCTTATCAAGCCCGTGCTCCTCCTACTCTCACATGATCTCGCTTGCCTCTCGTCCTCCCTCCATATATCCATCGTTCCTCCCTCCTCTGTCTCTTCTCTCACTCATCTACTCCTCCCATCTCTCTCACCTCCACCTCTCTCGTATCTCTCCTCCCCTCGTTACTCTCCTCGATCTATATCACCTCTTCCTCTCGCACTCCCTCTCCCTCCCTCTCTCTATCCTCCCTCTATCTCTCCCTCCACTCCCTATCCTCTCTGGTCACCCCTTTCTCTATCCATCTCTGTCAACCTGTGGATGCTCGCCAATACATGCTGTCATTACCTTACTGGCCAGTCTAGATATGAAGCGTTTAGTCATGTGTGTCTGCCCTATAATACCGCATATTAAACACAGGAGTGCCTCGTTCACGTAGACGTTGCGAGACTGCGGGTTCTTGGCGGTATACTATTTACATGAATGATGCCCAACTTGAGGCACTGTGTCGGCTTTTCCTCGTCTTACTGCATAACATCCCCATGACACTCTACATGTACTTGACACCTCTGCCTCACTTGTGGGGCGCTCTCCCACCGTCTCCCCACCCTCCATTCCTTATTCCTGTTAGCAGCCACTTCTTGCGCCGTTCTGTGAAGCGATAGTACACAGCGTTGTCAGCGAGAGTCCAGTCAGTTTCTTGGCAACTTTCTCCGCATGAATGCCTCCATCTACATAACACGAGTTTTCACAAGACACGTTCTTGTTTCTGGCCATGTGACGCCTGTAATTCGAACCTCAGGCAAAATCTGATGCCCAGATCACTCAAAGACTAAAGGCCTCGTTTTATTGCACTTAGGTTCTAACTCCAGTCACACAGTTTCAGCTGTCTAACATATTGACAAAGAGTTTCGCTATATGTATACTTATCGCTAACACAGAACGTGCCTCATTGCAGTAGGCTCTGGCCACCAGGAGTTAGATAGGCGTTTGCTTGACAATGCGGCTCTGTACGTCTATGTAGACTATCCATTAAACAATCACCGGTTCTCCAGCTACCAATAAATTAGTTCAGATATCATTTCATCTGTACACACAGTTTCACAACAATGTTCTCACACCCCATGGTCATTCTTCTGAGCCACATCTTTAGTTACTTCAATGGGACAAAAAAGTGCATTTTGCTTTTGCTTCCCGAGATAAAGCAAGGCACATTTTCTAAAGTGGGACCTACCAAACCTTTTGAACAGCGGCTGATGGTGTATATACTATAATTGATGGTCGAGGGTCAACCTAGGGGCTGGGGGCCCTAAGCCCAAACCACTTTTACTCGAGGGCCGGCCCTTGTGCCCCCTTGTCCGTTTCTGGACTGTGTGTGCTTGCATCAAGTACTAAATCTCCCTCTCTCTCTCCTTCTCCACTACCCTCTGCTGTCTCTCCATCTCTCTCCCCACCTCTCCATTCCTCATCCTGTCTCTTCCCTCGTCTCTATCCGCTGCGCTCCATCCATCTGTCTCTCTCTCTCTCCTCCTCCATCACTATGCCTCTCCCTCCTCTCTCCTATTCCTCTATGTCTCACTCGCCTCTGCCTCTCTCTGTCTCCCCTCTCTCATCCATTCTTTGTCTCTTCCGTCTCTATCTCGCCTCCAGCTCTTCTATCTCATCTCTGTTCTCTCCTCCCTCCCCTCTGTCTCGTCCTCTTCTCTCCTATCCCTCCTCTGTCTCTGCTCCTCTCGCACTTTACTCCTCCCTCTCTGTCCCTCCCCCTCCTGTTTTCCCTTTCTCACTCATTCCCTCCGCGTCACTCTGTCTCATCTCTTCTCTACCTCCATCTGCTCTTCCCCCCTCTATGCCTCCCTCTCGGTCTCTCCCTCTCTCTATGCCTCCCCTATCCATATTCATCCAGCGTCTCTTCCTCTCCCACGTGTCACCCACAGCATCGGCTTTAAGATCACCAACTAGCCCTCGAGACAGAATAATGACTAATTTCATAATTGCGATGGAAGAGAGACGAGAGAGCGAAGAGAGAGAGAGCAGACATAGAACAGAAGAGACAGAAACGAGAGAGTGAGACAGAAGACGAGAGAGAGAGAGGAGAGACGAAGCGGAGCAGAACGACGAAACGAGACGACGAAGAGAGAGAGAACCAAGAGAGAGAAGAGAATTAGCAAGAGATCTCTATTGATGGAGCAGTGGCCTGTGAAAGACGCTGCACAGCGTAGAGACAGATACACACCCATGCAGGGTAGGTCGCCGCGATGAGCAAAAGAAAGAAGCAATATCGACGGTCAACGGGTGTGGGATGAAAGGTGTGCGCGTGTTACACCAACACTTTTGTGTTAATAGAAACCATCAGCCTGTGGCTCTTGTCCTGTGCTCACAGTAGCTGCTGCCTTTCACAAAGCCCCCACTTCAAATACCACGCACTGGCTTCCCTCACAAAGCAAGTCGCCGACTCAGTAATTTACACTCAAGCTAACAGACTATTGGTGCGCGAGCCTCTTATTACCCGGGGAACATTTCAATACTGATCACCTCTCGATTCTCTTTGAGTGAACAACAATACACGAATAATCATAACTGCAGTGGTTCTTGGGGGATGAAAATCGACAACGCTGCAAATAATGTTATTAACAATTTAACAACGTGTCTCTGTCCATCCATTCTTGAACAAAACGCAATGAACCAGACAGAAACACAGCAATACAAACAACAAGAAAATATGCTATATGTATGTTGTAGTCAACATACGTAAACAACCACTGTAATACCATGTCGTATTGTACCCATTTACACTAAGTATCGACTAACCTTAGGAATGATACATCACTGGCAGTATAAGCATGGTATCGCCATCTTGCCACAGTACGCATTTTAAGAATGCGATCACAAGCTGGTTTTATGATCCTCACACAATAAAGCACAAGAGGGGTCTCCGACAAAACGCTCCCAATAGCCCGAGGTCACGACTCCCACACCGGCGACGAGCTGCCAAGTCGTGGGATCACCGGACAAGACTGACATGTTGTTACAATATTTAATCGCGCAAACAAATACCAAACCAAACACAAGCTTTGCGAGACAGATAATTGAAAGATAGCACTCTATTAAGTAAGTGTAGTTATTGTTCTCAATCATTTTGATAAGAGTTATGAAAATGTAGGCTAATGAATTAATAGCTTATTTGTAGAGTTTTAAGCGTTGTTTCGTCTAGATGTTAAATGTGGGTGGGAGGCTGCCAAAGAATTAATTGTCCACCCAAAAGCGAATGGGTCCCCAGACAATTTGGGTCGGAAAAAAAAGGGCGAGCCCCGCTGAAAAAAAGTTGTTATCCCACGGCAATAGAGACCAAGTTTGCTGTCATTACTCAATTGTTCCCTTCTATTGTCTGTCACGACAACAAGCTCGGACTGCCAATGTATAATGTTAAATTGACACATTTCTATTTTGACAATTGCATTGCTATTACATTACTTATATCAAACAGGCAACTAAAGAATGTTGTAGTGGAGGGCTAGTATTTGTCTCATTAGCCATGAGCTAGATATCATGTTACTAGTAATTAGCGAATAAGTGCCCACTATACTGTACTACACACCAAACTAGCTGCAAAAGAAGATGACATAGTGGGTGTTGTGTACTTCTTTGAACGACATCTAGAGCATTAACTGAATAACGACGTGTTTGCTGATTCATGGCTCACCTCACAAGTACATTAGCTACTACCATAGGACTACAGCTTCCATCTCTCCCCATGTATATGACAGCTGTGCGACTGCCTGTCACAAATCTATCTGCTGACTTTGATCTTGAAAAAGCTGGGGAGGCTTCTTTGAACATAATGAGCAAGTCGCAATGACATGTATGTCTTTATTGGAGCAAGAATCACGATGGAGCTGGTCCATGAAGTCAGTCGTCGAGATGGGCAAAGCCTTCAGAGGGCGGTGCAATCAGGAAGAGAACCATAAAAATAGAATGATTAGAATGAATGTCCCTTTTCAAGTCAATGAGGCCATGACGGTGCTGTTCTAGCAATGCTATTTCTATGGACAGAACAGTGTCCCTAGCATGGAAGAGGTGGATAGTTCTCATCCTGCACACCTACAGACTATAGACCAAAAGCTATTGCAATGCAACTGAATTGGAATTGAAGGTAGACCTGTTTGGCTCCTACAAATGCATGAGTTACATAATGGATCAACCCATTGTCTGTTTGACAAAAAGCCTTCCTTTAGTTAGTTGTATAATGTCTCAGATATGGGTCAGACGGATTCAGGTCCAAACCCACTGCTGTCAAAGTCATCCGCTCCAATTCCATCAGGTGGTTTGAAATATTCTAGAACTCATATAATAATATAATAAAGTAATTATACCCTTTGCAAGGAATTGTTTTCCTTTTCAGCCATGTGTCAATAAACTATGGAGGGTGCTCCTGCAAATGAAATGGATGCAGGGTAGGCCTACTCCCACAAAAAAGTCATATTCAAACATGTTACAGTCTGCTGTTTGTTTTTGTACCGTGTTAGACATCCTGAGCTGCCCGCCAGCAGTCTCATACTGTGGGGACCCTCTAATGAGCGAAGACGTTCAGTAAAGCCACATGAAACCAATGTGGACATCTGTCCAGACACTGGTCTCAGAATGGAGGACCTACCAGCTGATATGAACAACAGAGAGCTATGRCATGCCATTGTCCAGCACATTGTGCCACCATGAGCAAGTAAGCAGGCGAGCCTATAGGCTACTAACWGTCAGCAGATCACTTTAYATGAAGGCGTACTTTATAAAGGCTTTGCTATGMGATGTAATAGTTTATAGATGATTCAGTATAACATATTTTATAAATCAGTAGTTAGAACTCATTGGTAGAAATTGTGATTGTAATGTTGATGTTTAACAAATAGTTAGCTGATGTGGCTGATTTATAAACTRTCTAAACGAATAACGCATAGTCTACTACTAGGCCTACTAGCCTTCACAATCACTTTATAAAGTACAGACCAAGACTGTGTTAGGCCTATCATTGTTTTCATTTGGAATCMGGAGACAAAATAGCCTAATAGTGTATTGGACAGCATGCAATGTGATTCGCGTAATATAACGTAYTCGACTGCTTTTTTATAGGGGGACTTGGGTATAGGCTTAGGCCATTATTATTAAAAAGACTTGCCGTTCCTTTTACCGTCCTGAACGCCTTCACGAGGGAGCGGAATCACCCGGTGAAACAATACTCTTTCACCACTGCTGCTTTCCTCGGCGTCCTTCTCAACGAGGCACTCGTGTAAACGAACATGCATAGCTTACCCTGTGTCCTTCTCACCTTTCCTTCGTCTTCTCTCTGCTTTCCTCCATGCCACGACCATAAACCCGAACAACGTAGTCTAGGATACGTAGTCTGCAATAAATGAATAACAGATGTGAGATCACAAGACTGAATAACGTGTATGTTTCTGCGTGCGCGGTGGCGCCTGTCTATAGGGACCAAAACTTCTTCCGACTAGGGAATCTAATTCTCGCCTCGAGGACTTCACCTGAAATATAGACTTCTCGGTGAGAGTTTCGAGATGTTTAAAACAACATATGCGCGACGCTGATATCCTACGCGGTGAAGCAGTCAGATGCGCGCCTCGCCTTCCCAGTCTGTCATCATTAGGCAACGACATAGTCAACATTAGCATCACAGGAAAGATGAACTAGCTAAACTGCTTGCTTTTGTGGGGGAAAAATGCCATTGTGTTTGGTTATTGAAATATGAGCCAAACGCTCTGCACAGAACATTAGTCGTTATTTTGAGCCGCATGATAGCCTTTCAATTTAACATAAATTATCCAACATCCATCTTTCAATAAAACATCTTAGACCTGGTTGACATCGCTGGAGGAAGTTCGCCTCAGTGTCGGGGACCATCAATCTATTGAATATTCGCACACACAATAATTTGGAATCTTAGTTCATTCTATACAGAAATGTGCGAGAATAGACTACTTGATGTTCTTGAGTGCGTAGAAGTCCTCTGTAGGCTACCAGCGAACAGACATTTTCGACATTAGGCTACTGACAGAGGAGACAGAACGAGCTGCTATTTTCTACGTGGCATTGAGTCGGTAAAGGACACTTTGCTATATTTTGTGTTTTTGGTTCCAGGTTTGATATATCTGCATTGAGAGTCAACAATTGTGATAGCCTATAATGGAATTATCTTAACCACCGACATTAGAAACCGCATCGGTCCTTCACACAAGGTATTTAGCCATTAAGCCTAAAATATTTTAGAAGATATCAAAAGAGATACGTTTTGCAATGGCAAATTGAAAACGGCTTTTTCTACAACCATTTAAACGGGGCTGCCAGCACACCTTTTATGTGCTAGGCTAGAGACGTTATTGCTTGTTATGGAAAACTGGGACCGGCCTTTACGCGCTAAAACGAATATGCTTATAGGCCAACGCGCAGGGAGGATCAAAAACGTCATTGATTACCAGGCATGCGTGAAAGCAAAACGTTTCAACCCAGGTGAGACATCTCATTGTGACAGGACACAAAGCTCCTTTAACCTCATTTCCTATCTCTTTCTCTACTTGTCAGTCACTCAGTTCTGTCGCCCCTGGGCTGTGAATATAAATTAATTTGATTCATAATTGTTTTTCCAACTTTTTGAAGAAGAAAAACAACAATACACACACATATATATATTTTTAAGGATTGAATATTTTTTTAAATCTGATTTATTTCCATTGCTAATGTACCTTGTATCCGCCCCTCAGAGAGCGGTCTGGAGGTGTTGGCAGTGCAGCGTTGTATCTAAAGCCAGGCGTGGCAGAGGCGGGCACAAAACATAGCGAGTCGCATTACTATTATTTTTGATACGCATATGGTGTATAATTCCATGGGCATAAAACATGATCAGATACGCTCCATGTTTTTGTCATTTTTACCGGCAGGATTTTTCCCGTTCATTCGCAGTGTTATTTGGAAGAAAGCAGGTTATTAATTGTTTATCTTTAATGCATCCGCACGAAGAAGGACCAAGAAATGACAACGACGGATAACCAGAGAGAAGGAGACAGTGAAAAAGGGGGAAGGAAGAATGAATGAGATAACTGAGCAACGAAGGAAGGAGATTGAGGAATCAAGTAGGACACGAAGCAAGCTTTTAATGTTATAGCCCATGTAGCCTATTTGGGTCTACGGGATCTGCACTGAATGTGACGGTGGAATCTGTCTGTCACCATGGCAGAGGGTGGAGAGGCGTGTAACGAGCTTTATTTATTGATATTTATGCTTGGACATATGTGGAGTATATTTACGATGCGTCAACAACAGTTGCTTCTTGATTAAAAAGTGTGTTATTTTGTGTGTACACTCGCGTTGACTAAGCGGACATTAATAGGTCATTTATATTGGACATAATGTCTGAAGTGCAACGGCATGCCTTACTAATTAAATTGACCATTGTTAAATTGAATTCATGTTAAGCACACTGAATGTTATTTAGCCTCAATCTCCTCTGAAATTGAAAACGGTGACTAGTCTATACAACTAGTCTATACTACATTGCACAAACGTTCTGTTGATATCTAGTTTGCCGCAAAATCACTTCCACGACAGCTATTTGGCTTGAATTTGACTGCCCGTGTCCGACACTGGTAATGGAAGAGGACTTGGGCCATTCACGGGCTTGACGTGTACGCAGATGACATGGGAAGAAGAGCGAGCCAGCTTCCTTAATATATTTAATGTATGAGTGAGCGATGAACTGTCGTGGTAAGCTTGCCTGGAMGAATTGCCTGGCTTGGAGCGCCCTATACGAGTCCAACCACCCATGAAGAAAAAACGAGCGTATGTGAAAGAAAAATGCGATGAAGAGACAGAGGCAGCATAAGCGGTGTGATGTACTACCTCCCTCCATCTATTTTCCCATTTTCCAGCAGCAGCACAGTAGCARGTCGTCTCACGGAGAGACACCTTTTATCATTTAAGGGCTCATTGCGTGTTATACAAGAAAATCCGCATTAGAGCGCAGGAGAGCTYAAAAGTGAACTGCTCGCCCGTCCCCAATGTGTGGGACTAAAGCATTAATCCCCGACCTCGTTAAACCGTAGCCCAGCCTATACACCACACACTTCATATTCCATATTAACATATTCGYTACTGAATAGGCCTATACTTTCACAGATCTTTTTAGGGTAAGGGCACAGATGAAATGGAAGCCTGCAACTAACATAATRCAAACARCATAATTGAAACAGCCACTCAGTTTTTCTAGCCTACATCAGCACATGCCAAAGTTAGTTTTGGAAGGATACATTTTATGGATCTTAATGTCCACTCCACACATATGCAGAGAAGTAGCAGGTATTGTACCATTCTTTCAAAAGGCCCATAACAGGCTCACTGGAATTCAAATCCCTTTACGTATTAAAGCGGTTATTTTGTGCATTCAAGAAGCCTCTGGCATCCTTCTAGAATTGGTTGAAAGCCAAACATTCTCTCTGCTTGAAGACAAGACA
>NW_019945717.1:0-11368 GCF_002910315.2 Salvelinus sp. IW2-2015 | reverse complement strand
AGGATTTATGTGTCTCTATCTGCGTGAGTGGATTTATATCACTGAAATCATTCCTATGGCGTTTTGGCGGTTGTCATAATAGAAGCCATACGTAATATGTGAAGAGTCAAATATTCACATGTGCTGAAGAAATCATTTGTATCCAAACCTACATGAAAATAAAGCCATGTTTATATTCAATCCATATTCTAGCTCTTACGCACACGCACACACACACAAACGCACACACACACACCTATTTTTCATACAAATAACACTAGTGGCTCCTACAGTCCTTTCCATATTTCCCTAGCAACGTCCACCCTGTTCAGCATATGAATTGGTTCACCCCCCAAAGCTACTCATAAGACTGACTAAATGGATATGTTAATACAAACTAAGTCAAGAGATACACCGCTGATACAAATTCCTCCACAAACAGCCCAGGACACAACACAGTGCCCTGTGGAACACCTGCTGCATCGTATGGTCCATTGAACTGCTAATCATCATTTACGAAAATGGTACATACAGTGCCTTCAGAAACTATTCATACCCMTTGACTTATTCCACATTTTGTTGTGTTACAGACTGAATTAAAAAATGGATTTTAAAAAAGCTCACCCATCCACACATAATACCCCATGTTTTTAGACATTTTTGTAAATGCATTGAAAATGAAATACAGAAATATCTCATTTACAAAAGTATACACACCCCTAAATCAATACTTTGTAAAAGCACCTTTAGTAGTGATTACAGCTAGGAGGAGTCTTTCTGGGTACGTTTCTACGAGCTTTGCACACCTGGATTGTACAATATTTGCACACATTCTTAAAAAAATTCTTCAAGCTCTATCACGTTGTTTGTTGATAGCCATGGCTAGACAGCCATTTTCTAGTTGTGTCACTGCTCAACTGAGGGACCTTAGAGATAATTGTATGTGTGGGGTACAGAGATGAGGTAGTAAACAGTTATTGCACACAGAGTGAGTCCATGCAACTTATTATGTAACTTGTTTAACACATTTTTACTCCTGAACTTATTTAGTCGTGCCATAACAAAGGGGTTGACTAGTTATTGACTCAAGAGTTTTCAGCTTTTCCTTTGTAATTCWTTTGTAAACATTTCTAAAAACATAATTCTACTTTGACATTATGGGSTATTGTGTGTAGTGACACAACATTTTAACATTTTAATTTAATCGATTTTAAAAATAAGGCTGTTACACTACAACATATAGTATTCCATAAAAGAAGCAAAAATGTCAATTTGAGTCTGTAGCCTGAATTCATGATCAGCCAGCCTGCTCCGGTCCATTCCATTGCATTAGGTTGAGGTGTTCACTGATGGATACAGACAGACTGCGTAGCACCATGCATTTTTCATAGTGTGTTGTGCAGTGCTGCTGTACAACTGCCTCTCATGTGATGTGCATAGGCACTGGCTAGTAATCTTTATAYCTTTTTAAATAACGTCACACGTGTCTATGCAAGGATGTTTTTTTCTCCCTCGTCTGACCTAGAATCTGGCTATCTATCATGTGCTGTATTTTACATTTCTCATTTTTTTCTCGTCTCTGCTTTCTCTGTCTCCTCTTTGTCTCTCTCTGTTCTCTCTGTCTCTTTCTCTCTCTGCTTTCTCTCTGCTTTCTCTGTCTCCTCTCTCCCTCTCACACTCTCTCTCCCTCTCTCACTCTCTGCTCTCTCTACTCTCTCTCTCTCTCTACTCTCTCATCCTCCTCTCCTACTGTCAGGGTGTTTACCTGCTGTTGGCAGCTCGTGCTGGCTGGTATTTACCAGCCGTGTAGAGTGATAAGGTTTCTTCTGACAGGGAAAGCCATTATGATTCTAATGACAGTTATTGTGGCGGACGGAGCAGAGTTGATTGGCAACTTTGTATGTGTTTCAGCTCCTAAAACATGGAGAGACAAGGACGCTTTAAAACAGCTGTCGCCGAAAGTAATTATTGTAATATGATTGTGCCCTATCATGTTTTTTTCTTCAAAATTGCATCTGTAATTAGTTTTTCTTATTTTTGTATTTGACAAGATTACACTTTGCAGGGTGAAGGTGTTAATGCATGTTTTATGAGTGATTGGACAGAAGAAGGGAGAAAGAGAGGGAGGGAGTTGGTGAGCGGAGGAGAGAGAGAGAGGTACACAATGGGCAACAAGCAGAAATTGTCTGGGCTTGTTGTGCGGAGGCACAAAGGCGACGGGAACAGGGCGTCCCAGTCAAGGCTGTTCGGGGCTGGAGCTCAGTCACGGGCCTTTGTGTTGTGAATGTTGCTGGTGAATGTGTCTCTGAATGTAGCAGCTGTAACTGCAGCATCCCCAGTGCCACTGCCTTTACGACTCACACAGGCCCTCCTACATCTGGAACAGGGCGAGGGCTGGGAGGGGATAAACCTCACCCCATCACCCCTCTCCCCTGCACATCCTTGAGACACCCTCATTTATAACATGACCAGAGAACATCAGTCAGGAGGACTGTTTTTCATAAATGGAGTGGGCTGTAGATTAGCCTGATGGTCCATGTAGCAACACAGTGGATTGTTTGCCCTCCGTATTTGGGTTGTGTCTATCGACTGTGAAGGGACTTGGTTTACAGCTGTGAAAAGACTCAAAGAGCCCAATCAATGGACCACTCAGCCAGCCAAGCAAACTCATTTGGATCTGCCCACGTTTACAGTAGTTGTGTGTGTGTTGTGCGTGTGTGTGTGTGTGGGTGTGTGCGTGTGCTTGTGTGTGTGCTGTGTGTGTGTGTTGTGTGTGTGTGTGTGTGGTGTGTGGTGTGTGTGTGGTGTGTGTGTGTGTGTTGTTGTGTTGTGTGTTGTGTTTGTGTGGTGTGTGTTGGATTGTGTTGAGTGTTGGTGTGTTGATTGGCTCCAAATTGGTGTGGCGCTCTGGTAAGTCACACCAGTCCTAACAACCACCCTGCAACCTGCTGCCCACAATGGCAGACTGATTGCCCTTTTCAACATGCTTGATTATTCCATTCATACTGGGAAAGAAAAGTAAAAATGTAGCCAGACTAGAGTCTCAACAATTGCCGTTGTATATCCAGCAGCGTAGCACTCCCGCCTCGGCCCTTAGTGTTCAGCACAGCACCAGTCTATTCCAACCTCCCTCCATTATTTCACTGTTCAAATATATTAGATTACGTAGATGCTGTTCTTGAAAAAGAGTTGGGGTCCATAAAGCTGGCCATTGGAAACACAATGAAAGTACAGCACTTAAGAATAATGATACTGTATAGGAAAAGATCTTAGACCTGCTGGTTGCAATAAATGTTATTATAGTATGATGAGAGCTGTTATGGAAGGTGTTTTCTATTCAAGGAACTGCCAGAGCTATAGCTGCTCTTTACTTAAAGCTGCAATCAGCAGTTGAAACAATAACAAAGCAAATTCCCCGTCCCAGTTTTGGTAAACAAATTCATAGATAGAGCTATGGATTCAAGGACTGACCGTCCATCATAACACATGTGTAGTTTTAACCATGTTTTGAGCTTATATAGTGTTTGTTTACATTTAATTTGTTTACAAACAGAGTAAACAAGCATATATTTTGGGGGATTCTGATGGGGTACCACAGTTGAACTAAGCTTGTGAGGAATTTATAAATGATATTCTTCAATCATCAATGGGTACATATCATGAATTTATACCCTCCAAAAATGTATGTAGCAACTGCAGATTGCTCCTTTAAAGTAAAAAAGTATGACTCTTATATACTGAACAACAATATAAACGCAACATSCAACATTTTCAAAGATTTTACTGAGTTACAGTTCATATAAGGAAATAAATAAATGAGGTCCTAATCAATGGATTTCACATGACTGGGGAGGGGTGCAGCCATAGGTGGACCTTGGAGGGCATAGGCCCACCCACTTGGCAGCCAAGCTCACCCAATGGGGAGCCAGGCCCAGCCAATCAGAATGAGTTTTTCCCCACGGCAGGGCTTTATTACAGACAGAAATACTCCTCAGAACTATCCCTTTTAKAATAATGAAGAGGGTTCAGAACACATTTTTTCCACTTGTCTCCATTTCCACATGTCTCTCCATGTATTTCCTCCTAAGACAGTGAGAGGGAAGAGACATTCCCAGAGAGGGTGAAAGACAGAGGGGYGAACCATTAGCACCATCCAAGTTAAGCTTTCCTACTCGTTAGGCTAAATGGGCTCCTTGCTGAACCTGTCTGTCTGAAAAAGTAGATCCCGGCCAGATGAAAGGAAACAGGGATCAATTGACCTAATAGCTTGTACAATCATCTCCTATGCTTTTCTGATAGATTGACGGAGGGTGTTGGCTGGTGTAGAAGCAGTGATGGTGATGAAGCTGCTGGGATGGGCTGCTGAAATTGGTCGAAACAGAGCTGTGGTGTGTGAGACGTGGTGTGTGTGGTGTGTGCCTGTGTGTGTGTGTGTGTGTGTGTGTTATTAGTGACAGTCCAGTATCAGCTTCCTCCAACTCCTCCTCCGCAGTACCTCAGTATACCTTCACACATTAGCGTGACTCTCTCTCCTCTTTCTCTCTACCGGCACTAATAATGACACTTTTTGTCCTCATTCCTTGTCAGCCTGCGCTCTCTGCCACACAGAGACACCTCTTCCCTAATAGACCACTTTACAATGACCCCCCTGGCTCCTCACTGGCTCCATCCCTGGTCCTCCCTGGCTCCTCACTGGCTCCTCCCGGCTCCTCACTGGCTAATCCCTGGCTCCTCACTGGCTCCTCCCTGGCTCCTCCTTGGCTTCCTCACTGGCTCCTCCCTGGCTCCTCACTGGCTCCTCTTGGCTCCTCACTGGTTCCTCCCTGGCTCCCCACTGTCTCTGCCTGGCTCCTCCTTGGATCCCTACTGGCTCCTCCTTGGCTCCCACTGGTTCCTCCCTGCTCCCCACTGCTCCTGCCTGGCTCCTCCCTGGCTCCTCAATGCTCCTCCGTGGCTCCTCCCTGGCTCCTCCCTGGCTCTCACTGGCTAACCTGGCTCCTCACTGGCTCCTCCCTGCTCCTCGCCTTGGCTCCTCACTGGCTCCTCCCGGCTCCTCACTGGCTCCTCCTGGCTCCTCACTGGTTCCTCCCTGGCTCCCACGTAGCCCCTCTTCTGTGCTCCTCCTTGGATCCCCACTGCGTCCTCACCTGGCTCCCCACTGGCTCCTACATGGCTCCTCCCCCTGGCTGATCCTCACTGGCACCTCTCTCAGGCTGACCTCACTGGACTCCTCAATGCTCTTGCAGCTTGGCTCCTCACTGGCTCCTCAATGAGCTCTTCCTTGGACTCCTCACTGAGCTCACTCGCCTGGCGGCCTCAACTGCTCCTCACTACTCCTATTGACTGCCCACTGACCCTCTCAGAGCAGAGGAATTAGTGCAAAAGTTATTCATTGTCTTCTTAGAACAATCAGCAGCTCCCATGAGCGTCAGTAGTAAAAAGAAATGCATCAACAGGGGGCGAGCCTGCATGGCGCCGGAGGGTGTGTTTGTGTGTGTGTTTGTGTGTGTGAGTGGTTACCTGTTCCGTAAGGGCAGCAGCAGTGCTCACCTGAGACATGAGTCAGTCCACAGAGGACTGCAGCTCTGCCATGTGTGAGGGGAGCTGTTATTTATGTCCGCAACACTCCCTCTGGAGAAGATGTGTTTGAAGAGTGTGTACATGTGTGTGTGTGTCAGCTAGGGTTTGAGCTGTGAGAGAGGAGACACCACAAGGACACAACGGCAGCTGTTTGTTTGCCTGTGTCTGTAGAAATGGGAGTTGAGAAGGAACCAGGGGAGAGGTAGAAGGAAGGAAAGGGAGAGATGAGGACACAGAGGAGGAGGAGAGAGGGAGCTCAATGAAGAAAGGGTGACAGGCCAATGTAATTCATAAATTAAAAGCAGCCAAAACACCCTTAAAGCATAAACATAGGCAGATGGTACGAGAGAAAGGAAGGAGTGGGGGAGGAGAGAGGCGAAGAGGAGAGAGAAAAGAGAGAGGGGCAGAGAGCAGAGAGCAGAACAGACGAGAGGAGGGCGAGAAGAGAGAGAAAGAGGAGTGGGGAGGATAGAAGAGAAGAGAGTAGAGAGAGGAGGGAGAGAGAGAGAGAGAGACGAGCAGAGAGAGCGGAGAGAGAGACGGGAGAGCAAGATTGAGAGAGAGCAAGGAGTACGAGAGAGAGACAGGAGAGGGGAGGAGAAGAGAACGGGGAGAAGAGAGAGAGAGAGGGGAAGAGAAGAGAGGCGGGAAGACGCAGAGAGAGGACGGAAGAGACCAGCGAGAGCGCATCCAGAGTAGATTCATTAGAATTATAATTACAAAGTGGGACTAGTGGCATCTCTCACCTGAGATTAGACCCTGTGGCCTGCTCCCTCCTCATCTCCTCCCTCCCCTTCTCTCTACCTTCAATCTTCATAACTTCCCTTCTAACTGTATTATTGTCATCAACAGACCAACAGCGTCTACGAAACGTCTACTGGATTTATTGATGTTCACTGACCACACGTACGTTCTAACTGCCAATGGACATACCAATCCTAACTATTTCCATATAATTATAATGGTGGGTCTACATATACCTCAAGACCATAACAAAATGGAACGTGGAGACTTCACTGGACCATGTTCCTATCTAATGATGACAAAATGTGAAAACTTCAAGGGCTTAATATTTCAAGTGAGTTATGTGTTTGAAAAATAGTTTCAACATAACAACATTAATAGTTTTTAGAAACATATTAATGTGAAACGATAAGTTTAACAACAGATATAGTTGGCGGCTAAGTTTAAATAACACACATCCAATATTATGAACTTTACCAGTGCGTACTCAGCTCATCCCGTACTGCATACACAAACAAGCCGCAACGTCAATAGATCATCCAGACCACAAATAAACTACACTGACCACAACTCTAACCTACCAATAGTACCAATCACACACAGTAACATGGTATTCGTCAGTTGTACCACACGTAGCTTTGTTCTGCACCGTTATGTTACACATGCTGTTTACAACATGCCTTCAAAACTGTTCCTAGCCTACTCAAATCGCAATACCAACGGAATTACTAAACATGTCATCTACATTTTAGTCTGGTGCCGATAGATGCTCCAATAAGACATGGTGGACCATGTACAATAAACCTCTGGCAATTACACTGGGTTCCTTTGCTTTCCTAGTTATTTTTTATCTAATTGCTCAGGCTGCTTGGACTATGTACATGATGATTCTGGAAAGATGTTTATTGCATAACTGTTTCCACAGCCTTAAATGTGGTGGGCGTTATTCGATGTGTTGACTTGCAGAATTTGACATCTCTGGAATCAATAATTTGTACAGATTATCTGGTTATCGACATGAGCTGTAAGTCAGCCAAAGTTTGTGGCTGGTACAGCTGATATAATTCAAGTGCATGTGTGTTAGTCTGCTTCCTGGGTGTGTGTGTGTGTGTGTAGTGTGTGTGTGTGTGTGTGTTGTGTGTGGTGTGTGTGGTTGTGTGTGTGTGTGTGTGTGGTGTGTGTGTGTGTGTGGTGTGTGTGTGTGTGTGTGTGTGTGTGTGTGTTGTTGTGTGTGCTGTGTGTGTGTGTGTGGTGTGTGTGTGTGTGTTTTGCCAGTGGTAATTGCATCTGTTATGGATGGCCGGTTTACCCTTTATTCGGAGTCAGAGCAATGACGAGCATGAGAGGAACTGATAAATACAAACACTCCCCAATATACGTACACCACACATACACACACATACATAAATACAACACTTAAACCCACATAAACCACACACACTACATAATACACACACAACAGATACACACACACAACCACACTACACAGAGAACACACACCACAACACACATACACACATAAATAACACACATACAACACACAAGATACACGCGCACACACAACTACACACATAACATAAACAACTCACAACACATTTACAACCACACACACAATACACACGCATACACATCACACGATCCAACAACACATCACACAACTATTAACACACATAACACATTGAAACATAACACCACACACACATTCACACACCAGATACACACAACAAGCAACATAAACATAAAAACACCACAACACAGGTATTGCGCGAATGATGAGTCAATTGTATATGCGATGGGTAGGTACAGAATGTCAGAGTTAGTGTTTGTTCGACTAGGACACAGCACCCAGAGTAAGCTGTCTTACTAATGAACTGAGTTCTACCTGGGATAGAGGATGGCATCCTCCTGACAGCGTGTCTACCCTGAGCACGTGCCACAAACAATAACATTTGTTTGGAGATGTTGTTTGTGCTCATTATAGCATTGAAAGAAAGAGCCTCCTCCATCCTCCTCACCATTGTTCATGGGAGAACACCTCAAACAAAAAGGGTAGTAAAAGTATATATACGTGTTTTTTCATATAAAAAAAACTGAAATGTGTAACCTGGCTGTCGTTCTGTAGCTACATTGACATTCTGCAGTCAAAGTTAGGGCCTAGGCTCATTTACTGTATAACCGTGTAACCGACGTTTGGTGTGAGACGTCCATGAAAATAAAATAACCGTCATAAGTCATAAAAAATACAAAGACAACTAGCTGTGCAGAACAGAACAGTACTGAGAACGACGCCCGGCATTTGTGTGGTTGACGTCTGTTTTCTGCTGCAAACTATTCTTCAGTTGGGGCAATGGCCCCCTCCCCACTTGAATTTGGGACGGCCATGTTCTAATTTCATTTTATGTGCCTAGCGCAGCACATGCAGTCGCGGAGTGCGAGGAGAGGAGAAAATTTGATTTTTTTCCCTTCCCATTTTGCTATTGAAACGGCTTATTAGGGTACTGCGGTCATTTGGCTGGCCAAATAACTGTCAACAAAATTCCGAGACGTCACAGCCTTAGTCATAATAACCATTGTTGATGAACATATCTCGTTGCAAGAGATATCACTGTTTCTGACTGGACCATTTGCTACTGTCGTACTTTTTTCACATTGCTGTCCTTCGACCGTATGATATGCGTGTCCTTGCAGGTTACAGCACCATTTTCATTAGATACTAACTAGAAATACTTGCTTTGAATTGAATAAACATTAATTATACATCTACCTATTTTACGGAAATATATTCACTATAGACGGCACAAAGCTTAAGGACTTAGAATTACATTCTAGATCGCTTATCAAGAAGGTATCCTACTGGCGTTTGGTTTTTTTAAATAATACATTAATTCAGGGTTTCCTTTTGTCGTTCCTTTCCAGAAGGAATTGAGCTTGGGGATTAAGCTCTACCAACAGGTAGGAGCTTCATATTTAGCTTTTATTTAACCTTTATTTAAACTAGGCAAGTCAGTTAAGCAACAAATTCTTATTTAACTTATTATACATCAACATAATACAATTCCAAAGTAAATTCTAAGTTCTTATAATTACTCAGTAAGTTTCCAAATCCCACCTTATAATTACCATGTTGCCTACAGTTACCATTAATATTAGGGGCAACACCTAACCCATGTCATAGGTATAATTCTGGGAAGACCTCTAAGGCGACAATTTCTAAATAATAACTTGTGAATAGGTATGTAAGAACATGCTCTACTGACTGCTGTGGATTTACAAGAGAAAAATATGAAGCCAGTGTAAAAATTGGTTGACACTGAATTGCATTGAGGCTAATTATAAGCACTTTTAACAGGGGCTATTCTAGCATCATTTCTACTGATCGTCACTCTGACCCTTTGTACACCAACCACTAACCTTTGTGTCCTTATCACCCAGCGATCTTTGTTGGTCTAACGTGTATGCTTGTTGTTGCAAACTGATTGCCCTCTATTCTAGCCACTGCACTTACTTCTTGGCATGTATTTGCTGCATGTGCACCCCACCTGGCTGCCACTCAATACCCTTGTCTTCTGCTCCTCCCACCATCTGTCTACTAACAATGAACAATTCATCTAACCTCGCAGTTAGGCTTATGCCACTGTATACTCAAAGTGGTACCCAACCAAAAATGGCGTTGCACTCACTTGCCTGTTTGCACATCTAGCCTCTTCCTGCTTGTGTACTCTCACCTGCCCCTGAGTGCCACCTAACATGCTTCCCTTGTCCACGCCCACATCCTGTCTCCGTCCTAGCATTCGCCTTCACTCACCTTCACTGCCTTGATCACACAGGTGCCCTCTCACTCACCCCACATTGTTAGCAGATTTGGAGAAGTACAAACGACCCTGAATGAACCCAGATATTGAGGCCATTTAAAGCTGGAGCTTTAGACAATATTCCCGCAGCCTATCCCTGCTTCTCCAATGACCCGTTTCTACTGGAAAGGGGAGGGCCAGATCTCCCACAGCATGCACCGGGTTATGGGAAGTTTATGGGAGTGATGACCCCTCCTCTTCCTCAGCGGTGTGTCTAGCTTGCCGCTGGGTAACCTGGCACTCTCCCACTGGCTGGAATGTTAGCAAGGCGAGAAAAACAAACAATATTAACCAGGGAAACAAACAGAATGGGTAATAAGCATGTAGTGACTTGAAGAGAATGCTGTCAGCCAGGACAGGAGGGAGTTAGGGAGGAAGTAAGGAAGGGAAGGAAGGACGGGGAGGGATGTTAAGGAAGGGAGGGGTAGGGAGGGGATGCAGAGTGTAATTTTTATCTTCACTCTCTCTCTCAATTTTATCCCTTATTCTATTTTTTCTACATGTCTCCCCATCTCTTCTCTCTCCTCTCTCTCTCAATTTCACTCTACCGCCCTCTATTCCCCCTCTCTCCCTCCTCCCTGCGGCCCTCTGCGTGAGATCATCCCTGTGTATGGGGCAGTTGGAGACAGATGGGCGGATGATGGAATCTGAACGTTGATAGACAGCAGGTGATGATGGTTGGCCGGCTGATATGGGATTAACCAAGTGGCCGGGCTGCGCGGGCCAGAGCGGTATGGCTCTGTGATAGATAGATTAAACTGACGAGCAGATAAACAAGAGGAAGCGCTTAATCCACGCCCCCTTGATGGACAGGAAAAATCAAAGCTGGCGGAAAAAAGCACAGAGGGAGAGGTTTGGTGTTGTGCTCAGGGTAGACTGTCTGCACGTGTGGAGATAGAGGGGTCTGGAGGGTGATGTAGGGACATGGGGGTTTGTGTGTGTGTGGGGGGGGGGGGGGGGCATTTTTAACATACAGATGTAGGATTCTTAATTTGATCACTCAATTGTTGCTGAGAAATTTCCCTGCACAGTAGTGTATTCAAGGTATAAAAAGCTTCTGATGTTTGTCATTTCCATTAAATGTCAGACTTGATTTGCCGTAATGAAAAATCTATCAACCCCTACAAAAGAGGTCCATTAATTATAAGCCACATAATAATTCACAGTTCCTGTTGCCTGCTAGGCATTATTTTCATGCTCATTCTCTCTCTTTT
>NW_019945716.1:17210-40575 GCF_002910315.2 Salvelinus sp. IW2-2015 | reverse complement strand
TACCTCTGCAGTAACATTCTATAGTGTGCCATTTCTGTGTCATCCTCTCAGTAAACCTCCTATAGTGGTGTCCATTTCTGTTGCTGCCTCCTCAGTAACCTCATAGTGTGTCCATTTCTGTTGTTGTGATCCTCTCAGTAAACCTCTATAGTGGTGTCCATTTCTGTGTTTGATCCTCTCAGTAACAGTCTATAGTGGTGTCCATTTCTGTTGCTGCCCTCTCAGTAACATCTATAGTGTGTCCATTTTCGTATGCTTGCCCTCTCAGTAACATCTATAGTGGTGTCCGTTTCAGTTGCTGATCCTCTCAGTAACCTCTATAAGTGGTGTCCATTTCTGTTGTCATCCTCTCAGTAAAACATCTATAAGTGGTGTCCATTTTCTGTTGCTGCCTCTCAGTAAACATCTATAGTGGGTGTCCATGTTCTGTTGCTGCCCTCTCAGTAACATCTATAGTGGTGTCCATTTCTGTTGCTGCCCTCTCAGTAACATCTATAGTGGTGTCCATTTCTGTTGCTGTCCTCTCAGTAACACTCTATAGTGGTGTCCATTCTGTTGCTATGTTTCTCAGTAACATCTATAGTCGGTGTCCATTTCTGTTGCTGTCCTCTCAGTAAAAATCTATAGTGGTGTCCATTTCTGTTGCGCCCTCTCGTAACATCTATAGTGGTGTCCATTTCTGTTGCTGCCTCTCAGTAACATTCTATAGTTGTGTCCATTTCTGTTGCTGCCCTCTCAGTAACCTCTATAGTGGTGTCCATTTCTGTTGCGTCCTCTCAGTAACATCTATAGGTGGTTGTCAATTTCTGGTGCTGCCTCTCAGTAACATCTATAGTGGTGTCCATTTCTGTTGCTATCGTCTCAGTAACTCTATAGTGGTGTCCATTCTGTCTTTGTTTGCTTGCCCTTCTCAGTAACATCTATAGTGGTGTCCATTTCTGTTGCTATCGTCTCAAGTAACGTCTATAGTGGTGTCCATTTCTGTTGCTGCCCTCTAGTAACTCTATAGTGGTGTCCATTTCTGTTGCTACGTCTCAGTAAACGTCTATAGTGGTTCCAATTTCTGTTGCTGCCCTCTCAGTAACATCTATAGTGGTGTCCATTTCTGTTGCTGCCCTCTCAGTAACATCTTATAGTGGTGTCCATTTCTGGTTGCTGCCCTCTCAGTAGTAACGTCTAAAGTGGTGCCATTTCTGTTTGCTGCCCTCTCAGTAAACTCTATAGTGGTGTCCATTTCTGTTGCTGCCCTCTAGTAACATCTATAGTGGTGTCCATTTCTGGTTGCTGCCCTCTCAGAACATCTATAGTGGTGTCCATTTCTGTATGCTGCCCTCTCAAGTAACATCTATAGTGGTGTCCATTTCTGTTGTTGCCCTCTCAGTAACATCTATAGTGGTGTCCATTTCTGTTGCTGTCCTCTCAGTAACCTCTATAAGTGGTGTCCATTTTCTGTTGCTGTCCTCTCAGTAACATCTATAGTGGTGTCCATTCTTGTTGTGTCATCCTCTCAGTAACCTCATTAGTGGTGTCCATTTCTGTTGCTGCCCTCTCAGTAACCTCTATAGTGGTGTCGCATTTCTGTTGTTGTGATCCTCTCAGTAAACCTCTATAGTGGTGTCCATTTCTGTTGTTGTGATCCTCTCAGTAACATCTATAGTGGTGTCCATTTCTGTGCTGCCCTCTCAGTAACATCTATAAGTGGTGTCCATTTCTGTTGCTGCCCTCTCAGTAACATCTATAGTGGTGTCCGTTTCAGTTGCTCTGTCCTCTCAGTAAACCTCTATATGTGTCCATTTCTGGTTGTCATCCTCTCAAGTAACATCTATAGTGGTGTCCATTTCTGTTGCTGCCCCTCCAGTAACATCTATAGTGGTGTCCATTTCTGTTGCTGCCCTCTCAGTAACCATCTATAGTTGGTCCATTTCTGTTGCCTGCCCTCTCAGTAACGTCTATAGTGGTGTCCATTTCTGTTGCTGTCCTCTATCAGTAACATCATAAGTGGTGTCCATTTCGTTGCTATTGTCTCAGTAACATCTATAGTGGTGTCCATTTCTGTTGCTGTCCTCTCAGTAAATCTATAGTGGTGTCCATTTCTGTTGCTGCCCTCTCAGTAACATCTATAGTTGTTCCATTTCTGTTGCTGCCCTCTCAGTAACATCTATAGTGGTGTCCATTTCTGTTGCTGCCTCTCAGTAACCTCTATAGTGGTGTCCATTTCTGTTGCTGTCCTCTCAGTAACATCTATAGTGGTGTCCATTTCTGTTGCTGCCCTCTCAGTAACTCTATAGTGGTGTCCATTTCTGTTGCTATCGTCTCAAGTAACGTCTATAGTGGTGTCCATTTCTGTTGCTGCCCTCTCAGTTAACATCTATAGTGGTGTCCATTTCTGTTGCTTCGTCTCAGTAACGTCTATAGTGGTGTCCATTTCTGTTGCTGCCCTCTAGTAACTCTATAGTGGTGTCCATTTCTGTGCTATCGTCTCAGTAACTCTATAGTGGTGTCCATTTCTGTTGCTGCCCTCTCAGTAACATCTATAGTGGTGTCCATTTCTGTTGCTGCCCTCTCAGTAACTCTATAGTGGTGTCCATTTCTGTTGCTGCCCTCTCAGTAACGTCTAAAGTGGTGTCCATTTCTGTTGCTGCCCTCTCAGTAACTCTATAGTGGTGTCCATTTCTGTTGCTGCCTCTAAGTAACATCTATAGTGGTCCATTTCTGTTGCTGCCCTCCAGTAACATCTATAGTGGTGTCCATTTCTGTTGCTGTCCTCTCAGTAACGTCTATAGGTGTCCATTTTCTGTTGTTGTGATCCTCTCAGTAACATCTATAGTGGTGTCCATTTCTTTGCTGCCCTCTCAGTAACATCTATAGTGGTGTCCATTTCTGTTGCTGCCCTCTCAGTAAACATCTATAGTGGTGTCCATTTCTTGTGCTGCCCTCTCAGTAACATCTATAGTGGTGTCCATTTCTGTTGCTGTCCTCTCAGTAAATCTATAGTGGTGTCCATTTCTGTTGCTGTCCTCTCAGTAACGTCTATAGTGGTGTCCATTTCTTTGTTGTGATCCTCTCAGTAACATCTATAAGTGGTGTCCATTTCTGTTGCTGCCCTCTCAGTAACCTCTAAGTGGTGTCCATTTCTGTTGCTGTCCTCTCAGTAACATCTATAGTGGTGTCCATTTCTGTTGTTGCCCTCTCAGTAACGTCTATAGTGGTGTCATTTCTGTTGTTGCCCTCTCAGTAACATCTATAGTGGGTGTCCATTTCTGTTGCTGCCCTCTCAGTAACCCTATAGTGGTGTCATTTCTGTTTGCTGCCCTCTCAGTAACATCTATAGTGGTGTCCATTTCTGTTGCTGCCCTCTCAGTAACATCTATAGTGGTGTCCATTTCTGTTGTTGCCCTCTCAGTAACATCTATAGTGGTGTCCATTTCTGTTGCCTGCGCTCTCAGTAACATCTATAGTGGTGTCCATTTCTGTTGCTGTTCCTCAGTAACCTCTATAGTGGTGTCCATTCTGTTGCTGTCCTCGCAGTAACAATCTATAGTTGGTGTCCCATTTCTGTTGGCTCCCCGCCAAACATCTATAGTGGGGTCCATTTCTGTTTGCTGCCTCTCAGTAACGTCTATATTGGTGCGTCCATTTCTGTTGCTGTCCTCTCAGTAACATCTTATTAGTGGTGTCCATTTCTGTTGCTGCCCTCTCAGTAACGTCTATAGTGGTGTCCATTTCTGTTGCTGCCCTCTCAGTAACCTCTATAGTGGTGTCCATTCTGTTGCTGCCCTCTGCAGTAACCTCATATAGTGGTGTCCATTTCTGTTGCTGTCCTCTCAGTTACATCTATAGTGGTGTCCATTTCTGTTGCTGCCCTCTCAGTAACATCTATAGTGGTGTCCGTTCCGTTTCTGCCCTCTCAGTAACATCTATAGTGGTGTCCATTTCTGTTGCTGCCCTCTCAGGTAACGTCTATAGTGGTGTCCATTTCTGTTGCTGCCTCTCAGTAACATCTATAGTGGTGTCCATTTCTGTTGCTGTCCTCTCAGTAACGTCTATATAGTGTCCATTTCTGTTGCTGCCCTCTCAGTAACATCTATAGTGGCTGTCCATTCTGTTGCTGCCCTCTCAGTAACCTCTATAGGTGGGTGTCCATTTCTGTTGCTGTCCTCAGCAACAGAAATGGACACCACTATAGATGTTACTGAGAGGGCAGCAACAGAAATGGACACCACTATAGACGTTACTGAGAGGGCAGCAACGGAAATGGACACCACTATAGACGTTACTGAGAAGGATCCCAACAACAGTAACTGGTGGTATATAGAGGTCACAGTGCTCCAAATGGAGTGCTCCACTGTGGAAATAAGGTCTGTGGATGAGGGTGGGTTCCGGCAACCACGGCTATGGAGCAGCAGCCATTCAGCCCAGCTCGATGTGGAAACAGTTCTAGTGTGAAGTGCAGAGAAGAGGAGATGCAGAGTGCCTGCAGGTGTTGCTGCTTAGCCTTTTGACTGCTTCTGTATTCATATGATGTAGGTACATGAATACATCATCAGGTAGACAGCGTGGTGCTAAATGTAGCACATGAAGTGATTGTTTACTACAGTGTGTGATACGTACTTGTTGACTACGACCTACAAACTGTGTCTCATGGTCTACCATGCCCACCTTGCTCTGTGGCACTCCTCCGCCGCGGTGTTCATTCATTCATTCATCCATACATCTCTCTCTCTCTCTCTCTCTCTCTCTTTCCATCGATTCAGTCATTCATCTATGTACCTTGCTCCGTAGCAGTCCTCCGGAGCAGTGTTCTGGCGTGCTCGCCAACGACGACGGTTTAACCTTGTCTTTACCGGAGCTGGAGTCGTTGTCCTTGATGATGTCATACTGCCGACAGAACAAGGCGATTACAGCTGCGGGGAGGGGGGAAGAGGAGGGAGGGAGGGGGGGGTTAGACAAGAGAGATGGGGATTAACATACTGTCATTGTCACTCACATGCCTGTCATCACTTCCTGTTGTTGTAACCTGGGCTAGTAGAGGCATGTTGAAAAGGTAGCTGTCTCATTCCCCAGGGAGTGTATGGTGGAGATCACAATGGTGGAGATCACAATGGCGGAGATCACAATGGCGGAGATCACAATGGTGGAGATCACAATGGTGGAGATCACAATGGTGGAGATCATAATGGCGGTGATCACAATGGTGGAGATCATAATGGCGGAGATCACAATGGTGGAGATCACAATGGTGGAGATCACAATGGCGGAGATCACAATGGTGGAGATCATAATGGCGGTGATCACAATGGTGGAGATCACAATGGTGGAGATCACAATGGCGGAGATCACAATGGCGGAGATCACAATGGCGGAGATCACAATGGTGGAGTCGATGGTGATGTCTTTATCTTTCAGCAGGGAAGATTAGTATTTTGCAACACAGTGTTTTCAGAACCAGCAGTAGGCCCGATGCTCACCGCCTGAGAGGTGGTCGTAGAGTTGCAAAAGTTTGGAAAACGTTCCCGTAATTCCATTTGAAATCTGGGACTCTTCTAAATCAAATCAGATTGTATTTCTCACAAGTTTCGTAAAACAAAAGGAGTAGACTAACAGTGAAATGCTTACTTACGAGCCTTTCCCAACAATGAAAAATTATAGAAAAATAATAACACAAGGAATATATACACAATGAGTAACGATAACTTGGCTATGTACATGGAGTACCAGTACTGAGTTGATGTGCAGGGGTAATGTAATTGACGTAGGTATGTACATATAGGTAGGTATAAAATGACTAGGCAACAGGATAGATAATAAACAGTAACAGCAGCTTATGTGATGAGTCAAAAGAGTTGGGAGTCAATGCAGATTCTCCGGGTAGCCATTGATTAACTATTGAACTATTGATCAGTCTTATGGCATGGAGGTAGAAGCTGTTCAGGGTTCTTTTTGTCCCACACTTGGCACTACGGTACCGCTTGCCGTACGGTAGCAGAGATATCAGTCTACAACTTGGGTGGCTGGAGTGTTTGATCATTTTTAGTGCCTTCCTCAGACACCGCCTGGCAGGGAGGTCGGTCCCAGTGATGTACTGGGCCGAACACACAGCCCTCTGTAGAGCCTTGCGGTCAGATGCTAAGCAGGTCCTGGATGAGAATGTTAGCTGGTTGATCTGACTGTGTGGTTCCCTGGATTTTAATGGTACAGTAGCTGTGAGTGTATATAATAGTATATATAATAGTATATATAATAGTGTATATATAATAGTATATATATAATAGTGTATATAATAGTATATATAATAGTGTATATATAATAGTGTATATATAATAGTGTATATAATAGTGTATATAATAGTATATATATAATAGTGTATATAATAGTATATATAATAGTGTATATATAATAGTGCATATAATAGTGTATATAATAGTATATATAATAGGGCATATAGTAGTATATATAATAGTGTATATACTAGTATATATAATAGGGTATATACTAGTATATATAATAGTGTATATAATAGTATATATAATTGGTTATATAATAGTGTACATATAATAGTATATATAATAGGGTATAAAGTAGTGTAAATAGTAGGGTGTATAATAGTATATATACTAGGGTATATAGTAGTATATATATAATAGTTTATGTAATAATGTATATATAACAGTGTACATATAATAGTATATATAATAGGGTATATAGTAGTATATATAATAGTTTATGTAATAATGTATATATAATAGTGTACATATAATAGGGTATATAATAGTGTATATATAATAGTTTATGTAATAATGTATNTATATATAATAGTTTATGTAATAATGTATATATAATAGTGTACATATAATAGGGTATATAATAGTGTATATATAATAGTTTATGTAATAATGTATATATAATAGTTTATATATAATAGTTTATGTAATAATGTATATATACTAGTGTATACATAAAAGGGTTTATAATGCTGTGTATATATTAGGGTATTTAATAGTGTTTATAATATGTTAAGGGCAGGGACACAGAGATCTCACCGCCAAGACCATCAGTAGCACTGAGATTGACGTAGCTAGCAGAACGTCACGTACTTTCCTATACAGGGGTACTATAGTAACACATATATATATATATAGTAGTGTATATATATTAGGGTATATAATAGTGTTTAGATCTCACCGCCAAGACCATCAGTAGCACTGAGATTGACGTAGCTAGCTGAACAACCACTGAGATTATTATTATTTGACCATGCTGGTCATCTATGAACGTTTGAACATATTGGCCATGTTCTGTTATAAACTCTAGGGAGTTTTTCCTAGCCACCGTGCTTCTACACCTGCATTGCTTGCTGTTTGGGGGGTTTTAGGCTGGGTTTCTGTACAGCACTTTGAGATATCAGCTGATGTACGAAGGGCTATATAAATAAATTTGATTTGATTTGATGTTTGATTTGATTTGAACGTCACGTACCTTCCTATACAGGGGTACTATAGTAACACTGCTGGAAGCCTGCAAGGAAAGACTAGATGACGTTGTTGTCCAGACACACATACAATGTTGGACAAATTGCCTCTATTATAAAGCAAAACCAAATGCGTTCTCATTGCAATTTCATGTCGGTATTTTCTTCTTCCTTAATTTACAACCTCCTCCAGATGGATTCTAATCAGGAGTCAAATCTGAGGTGCCTTTATATCTAGGAAGCAGACGATCCTGAGATTGACGTGAAGTCAGCAAACCATTTATCTACCCATCACCGGGAGAAACTGGCAATTCAATCTTCTGTGTGTTGAATTCTTTATGAGGGTATAGCTGTTTATTTCCTACGCCAGAGAAAAGCCAATGGTGTCACGATGATATTGCTAGTTTATAAAGCACTCATAACACATTTATAAGCTATTCAATAAGAATTTATACGCCTTCGTCCCATTACCCCATACACTAAGAGATGTAGAGTTGGTGATGGAGCTGACAGTTACTGCCTCCCAAATAGCACCCCTAGTCCCTTCAAATAGCACCCTATTCCCTTCAAATAGCACCCTATTTCCTTCCAAATAGCGCCCTATCACGCTATTCCCTTCAAATAGCACCCTATTCCCTTCAAATATCACCCTATYCCCTTCWAMTWKCSCCCTATCATGCTTTTCCCTTCAAATAGCACCCTATTCCCTTCAAATAGCGCCCTATCACGCTTTTCCCTTCAAATAGCACCCTATTCCCTTCAAATAGCACCCTATCACCCTATTCCCTTCAAATAGCACCCTATTCCCTTCAAATAGCACCCTATCACCATATTCCCTTCAAATAGCACCCTATTCCCTTCAAATAGCACCCTATTCCCTTCAAATAGCACCCTATCACCCTATTCCCTTCAAATAGCACCCTATTCCCTTCAAATAGCACCCTAGCACCCTATTCCCTTCATAGGATGCTCTCTATATAGTGAGTATGGTGCCATTTGGGACAGAGGCTCCTGTCTTCTCTCCTGTCTTCAGAGGCTCCTGTCTTCTCTCCTGTCTTCAGAGGCTCCTCTATTCAGAGGCTCCTGTCTTCTCTCCTGTCTTCAGAGGCTCCTGTCTTCAGAGGCTCCTCTATTCAGAGGCTCCTGTCTTATCTCCTGTCTTAAGAGGTTCCTGTCTTCAGAGGCTCCTCTATTCAGAGGCTCCTGTCTTCAGAGGCTCCTCTATTCAGAGGCTCCTGTCTTATCTCCTGTCTTAAGAGGTTCCTGTCTTCAGAGGCTGCTGTCTTCAGAGGCTCCTGTCTTCAGAGGCTCCTGTCTTCAGAGGCTCCTGTCTTCTATCCTGTCTTCAGAGGCTCCTGTCTTCAGAGGCTCCTCTATTCAGAGGCTCCTCTATTCAGAGGATCCTTTCTTCTCTCCTGTCTTCAGAGGCTCCTGTCTTCTCTCCCGGCTTCAGAGGCTCCTGTCTTCTCTCCCGGCTTCAGAGGCTCCTGTCTTCTCTCCTGTCTTCAGAGCCTCCTGTCTTCAGAGCCTCCTGTCTTCTCTCCCGGCTTCAGAGGCTCCCGTCTTCTCTCCAGGCTTCTTTTATTTATTATCACAGAGGCTTGTGTCTTCTCTCTCAGCTTCCTTCATTTATTTTTATTAACCCTCTCCACAGCCGTGTCCCTGGGGTAGGAAACCCTGTGTGCATCCAAATAATCTCACTGTGCATTCATTCATTGCTTCCCACAAAAGAAAAAGCATTGGATTGGTGCAGGCATGGGCTAGTGGGAGTTACCGCCATGTTTTTATTTTTTTAACTTTCAAATCAGTGAAGAGAAGTAAACAAGTGGATACTTTAGGAAGAAGGAGAGCTAATTGGGAAATAGCCCCAGTTCGTGCAGGTCCATGGGGTATCCCAGCCTGCCACGTCTCATTGTGTTGCACTTCTTGTGTCACACTGCTAATCAATGAGAATAGACGCATGAGACACGGCTAACCAATTACTGGGCTGGAGGGTTGAATATCTGGGACTAGTGGGAGAAGTGTGATGTAGATTTGACGTGATCATAGAGGGGAAGCTATGTAGAAATACTGAGCCATACTGTTAATGTGGTCTTACTTAAATGAGAACAAAACCCGATTTTGGCCTATATGGCCCTCTTATTATTGTTGTCAAAAGATGACCTTGAAGTGCTTTGATTGATTAAATAGTTGATTCATTGATTGATTGATTGATTGATTGACAGAGATATAGTGAAACCAGCACCCTGATACATTATCTGAACTCTTAGTCCCTAGCTAATCATTAACGATCCTGTAAATAACTCGTACTCCCTAGCTCATCATTAATGATCCTGTAAATAACTCGTACTCCCTAGCTCATCATTAATGATCCTGTAAATAACTCGTACTCCCTAGCTCATCATTAGATGATCCTGTAAATAAATTCTGTACTCCTAGCTCATCATTAATGATCTGTAAATAAACTCGTACTCCCTAGCTATCTTAAATAATCCTAAATACTGATCCTGGTAAATTACTCCCACGCCAGCTCGATCAATAATGCTCTACTCGTAGTCATGGATTAATGACCTGTAAATATTCATACTCCCTAGCTCATCATTAATGATCCTGTAAATAACTCGTACTCCGTAGCTCATCATTAATGATCCTGTAATATAACTCATACTCCCTAGCTCATTATTAATGATTTACATTACATTTAGAGTCATTTTAGGCAGACGCTCTTATCAGAGCGACTTACAAATTTGGAAAGTTTCATACATATTCATCCTGGTCCCCCGCGTGGGGATGAACCACAACCCTGGCGTTGCAAGCGCCAATGCTCTACCAACTGAGCCACACGGGACTTCTACATACAATTCTAAAGTCTTCACCAGGTAGTGCTGTGAAAGCGAAGGTTAGCGAATGATCCTGTAAATAACTCGTACTCCCTAGCTCATCATTAATGATCCTGTAAATAATGTAAAACATTATCAGTTAATAAATTATTAAGATCACTGCTGTACTGTAATGATCACAGCTGTACCTGTAATAATCAAGCTGTACTGTAATGGCGCGGGCTGTACCTCGTAAATAATTCAGAGCTGTAGCCTGTAATAATACAGCTGTAGCTGTAATAATACAGCTGTACTGTAAAGCCGGCTGTACTGTACTAATCACAGCTGTACTGTAATGAATACCGCTGTACGTGTAACATGCCGGGCCTGTACCTGTAAAGCAGTCTGTACTCTGTAACATCGATACCTGTTAAAGCCAGTCTGTACCTGTAAAGCCCGAGCTTCCGTGTAGCCTGTAAAACCGTTCTGTACCGTATGGTAAAGCAGTCGTATATACAAGCAGTTCGAGGTGTATGTAAGCTAGTTTGTAGCTGTAAGTCCATGGTTCCGTACCTGTAAAGCCAGTCTGAAACTGTAAACCAGTCTGTATCCTGTAACGCGCACTGTCCTCGTAAAGCCAGTCTGTAACTGTAAAGCCAGTCCGTACCTGTAAAGCCAGTCCCTGTAAGGTGCTCTGACGTAACCAGTCCGTACCTGTAAAGCCAGTCCTATGTAGTAGTTACGTGTAAGCCAGTCCTTGTACCTGTAAACCGTCGTACCTGTAAGAGTGCCTGTAAACAGTCCGTACATGTAAAGCAGTATTCACCTGTAAAGCCAGTCTGTACCTGTAAAGCCTAGTCGTACTGTAAAGCAGTCTTACCTGTAAAGCGCAGTCGGTACCCTGTAAGGTTCCCGTCATACTGTCAATGCCAGTCTAGGTACCTGTAAAACCAGTCGACCAGTAAACAGTGTCGTAAACTATAAAGCCCAGTCTGTACGCTAAAACGCTCATTCGTACCTGTAAACAGCCAGTACTGTAGCCTGTGAAAGCTAGTCTGTACCTGTAAAGACCCAGTCCCGTAGTCGTCGTATAAGCGAGTCTCGTACGCTGTAAAGCCAGTCTGCTGAAGTCACGTGTGCAATATCAGCCACGCTCTAGTGTACGCTGTATAAAGCCAGTTACTGTACCAGTGCTAGTAAGCCAGTCATGTACCTGTAAAGCCAGTATGTACCTGTAAGCTAGTCCTGTACGCTGTAAAGCAGTTCTGTACCTGTAAAGCCAAGTTGTACTGTAAAGCAGTATTCAGCTGTTTAATGCCGTCTGTACATTTGTAACCAGTCCGTACTGTAAAGCCAGTCTGTACCTGTAAAGTCGCAGTGCTGTACTGTAACCAGTCCGTTCTGTAAAGCTAGTCTTGTACCTGTAAAGGCCAGTCCGTACCTGTAAAGCCAGTATTCACCTGTAAAGCCAGTCTGTACCTGTAAAGCTAGTCTGTACCTGTAAAGCTAGTCTGTACCTGTAAAGCCAGTCGGTACCTGTAAGTCCAGTCCATACCTGTAAATCCAGTCTGTACCTGTAAAACCAGTCCGTACCAGAAAAGCTAGTCCGTACCTATAAAGCCAGTCTGTACCTATAACGCCAATCTGTACCTGTAAACCCAGTCCGTAGCTGTGAAGCTAGTCTGTACCTGTAAAGCCAGTCCGTACCTGTAAGTCCAGTCCGTACCTATAAAGCCAGTCCGTACCTGTAAAGCCAGTCTGTGCATGTAAAGCCAGTCGGTACCTATAAAGCCAGTCTGTACCTGTAAAGCCAGTATGTACCTGTAAAGCCAGTATTTACCTGTAAAGCTAGTCTGTACCTGTAAAGCCAGTCTGTACCTGTAAAGCCAGTCTGTACCTGTAAAGCCAGTCTGTACCTGTAAAGCCAGTCCTTACCTGCCCACATGAGAAGCACTACCACGATGATGATCATCTCCCCAGTCTGGAGCTGTCGGGACTTGTCCACTCCCTCCACAGCAGGGTCATCTGTTGGAAAAGAGACACGAGATCTGGTTAGTATCAGTCAATACCAACACTTTCATACACAAGAGAGACCATAGGCCAAAGACTATAATACACAAGAGAGCAAACTGATACTAGTCAGTACCAAGACTATCATACACAAGAGAGAAAACTGACAGTCATTACCAGTCAATACCAACACAGACTGGCTCTGTCAGTACCAGACAACAGTACCAGACAACAGTACCAGATGACAGTACCAGACATTAGTCAGTACCAGTCAGTACCAACACAGACTGGCCCTTTCTTCTTCCATCCTTTATCCTGTAGCATGGTGAAACACTTCCATAGCGACTATTCTTTAACCTGTAACATAAAGCCGGGAAGAACTACTAGATATCAGAGCGACGTCAACTTACCAACATTACGACCAGGAATAAGACTTTCTCCGAAGTGGATCCTTTGTTTGCACCATCACCCAGGGCATTTGATCTGATTCCAGAGGCTGACCCAAAACATCGTCGTGGCAGAAATGGTAGATGCCTCCTGGTCAGACTTCGGAGGCGTGCACACCACCCACCTCTTTCGAGTATACTACTCGCCAATGTCCAGTCTCTTGACAACAAGGTAGACGAAATTATAGCAAGGGTTGCCTTCCAGAGAGACATCAGAGATTGTAACATTCTCTGTTTCGCAGAAACATGGCTCTCTCGGGATATGTTGTCGGAGTCGGTACAGACACCGGGATTCTTTATGCGTCGCACCGACAGAAATAAACATCTCGGTGTATGTTTCATGATTAATGACTCATGGTGTAATCGTAACAACGTACAGGAACTGAAGTCCTTTTGTTCACCTAAACCTAGTATTCCTTACAATCAAATGCCGACCATATTACCTCCCAAGAGAATTCTCGTCAGTTATTGTCACAGCCGTGTATATCTCCCCTCAAGCCGATATCCTGACGGACATCAAGGAACTTCACTGGACTCTATGCAAACTGGAAACGATATATCCTGAGGCTGTATTTATTGTAGCTGGGGATTTTAACAAAGTACATTTGAGAACAAGGCTACCTAAATTCTATCAGCATATTGATTGTAGCACTCGTGCAAGCAAAACACTGCTACTCGTGCAGGCAAAACACTGCTAACACTGGATCACTGCTACTCTAACTTCCACGATGCATACAAGGCCTTCCCCCGCCCTCTTTTCGGCAAATCTGACCACAACTCTATTTTGCTCCTCCCGTCCTATAGGCAGAAACTCAAACAGGATGTACCGTGACAAGAACTATTCAACGCTGGTCTGACCAATCGGAATCCACGCTTCAAGATTGTTTTGATCACGCAGACTGGGAAATGTTCCGGGCAGCCTCAGTGAATAACATTGAATGATAAGCTGATTCGGTGAGTGAGTTTATAAGAAGTGCATTGGAGATGTTGTACCCACTGTGACTATTAAAACCTACCCTAACCAGAAACCGTGGATAGATGGCGGCATTCGCTCAAAACTGAAAGTGCGAACCATCACATGAAAAGATGACTGAGAGTATGGCCGAATACAAACAGTGTAGTTATTCCCTCCGCAAGGCAATCAAAACAGGCTAAGCATCAGTATAGGGACAAAGTGGAGTCGCAATTCAACGGCACAGACACGAGACGTATGTGGCAGGGTCTACAGGAAATCACAGACTACAAAAAGAAAACCAGCCACGTCACGACACCGACGTCTTGCTTGCTAAACACCTTCTTTACCCGCTTTGAGGATAATACAGTGCCACTGATGCGGCCCGCAACCAAACATTGCGGGCTCTCCCTCTCCTTCTCTGTGGCCGACGTGAGTAAGACATTGTCCTGGGTGGTGGGCCAAACAGAGGATCCGCTTCGGGAATGTCGTATTCCTTGTCGTAATGTTGGTGAGTTGACGTTGCTCTTATATCCAATAGTTCCTCATGACTGTATGTAATAAAACCTAAGATTTCCTGAGGTAACAATGTAAGAATTAACACATAAAAAAACTAAATACTGCATAGTTTCCTTGTAACGCGAAGCGAGGCGGCCATCTCTGTCGGCGCCGGAAGTATATGACCGAATACATACAGTGTAGCTATTCCCTCCGCAAGGCAATAAAACAAGCTAAGCGTCAGTATAGAGACAAAGTAGAGTCGCAATTCAACGGCTCAGACACGAGAGGTATGTGGCAGGGTCTACAGTAAATCACGGACTACAAAAGAAAAACCAGCCCCGTCGCGGACCAGGATGTCTTGCTCCCAGACAGACTAAACAACTTCTTTGCTCGCTTTGAGGACAATATGGTGCCACTGATGCGGCCCGCAACCAAACATTGCGGGCCCTCCCTCTCCTTCACTGCAGCCAACGTGAGTAAAACATTTAAACGTGTTAACCTTCGCAAGGCTGCCGGCCCAGACGGCATCCCTAGCCGCGTCCTCAGAGCATGCACAGACCAGCTGGCTGGTGAGTTTACGGACATATTCAATCTCTCCCTATCCCAGTCTGCTGTCCCCACATGCTTCAAGATGGCCACCATTGTTCCTGTACCTCAGAAGGCAAAGGTAACTGAACTAAATGACGATTGCTCCATAGCACTCACTTCTGTCATCATGAAGTGCTTTGAGAGGCTAGTCAAGGATCATATCACCCCCACTTTACCTGCCACCCTAGACCCACTTCAATTTGCATACCGCTCCAATAGGTCCACAGACAACGCAATCGCAATCACACTGCACACTGCCCTATCCCATCTGGAGAAGAGGAATGCCTATGTAAGAATGCTGTTCATTGACTACAGCTCAGCATTCAACACCATAGTACTCTCCAAGCTCATCATTAAGCTTGAGGCAATGGGTCTCAACCCCACCTTGTGCAATTGGGTCCTGGACTTCCTGATGGGCCACCCCAGGTGGTAAAAGTAGGAAACAACATCTCCACTTTGCTGATCCTCAACACTGGGGCCCCACAAGGGTGCGTGCTCAGCCCCTTCCTGTACTCCCTGTTCACCCATGACTGCGTGGCCATGCACACCTCCAACTCAAGCATCAAGTTTGCAGATGACACAACAGTAGTGGGCTTGATTACCAACAACGACGAGACAGCCTACAGGCAGAAGGGGAGGGCACTTGGAGTGTGGTGTCTAGAAAACAACCTCTCACTCAACGTCAACAAAACAAAGGAGATGATCGTGGACTTCAGGAAACAGCAGAGGGAGCACCCTCCTATCCTCATCGACGGGACAGCAGTGGAGAAGGTGGAAAGTTTGAAGTTCCTCGACGTACACATCACAGACAAACTTAAATGGTCCACCCACACAGACAGTGTAGTGAAGAAGGCGCAACAGCGCCTCTTCAACCTCAGGAGGCTGAAGAAATTTGGCTTGGCCCCTAAGATGCTCACAAACTTCTACAGATGCACCATTGAGCGCATACTGTCTAACTGTATCACCGCCTGGTACGGAAACTGCACCGCCCGCATCCCCAGGGCTCTCCAGAGGGTGGTGAGATCAGCCCAACATGAAAGCTACACCATGGTGCTAACCTACAGAGTGCTGTTGAGGCTACTGTAGACCTCCACAGTGTTTTTTAATAAATTATTTATTTACAAGTGAATTTAGTATATATATTTTTTTTAAATGACAACTTTTTCAATGTTTTAACATTTTTATTTTTATGAAATTCACTGAGGATGGTCCTCCCCTTCCTCCTCTGACCAGCCTCCACTGATGTAGTCAGCTTTTGATCTATAGAATATAATTATGACTCCGAGGCAGATACTGACAGACATAAATCCTGTTCTCCTTGGGGTTGATCCCTAACCAATACATTCATTAAAACTAACAATTTAGTTAAAACTAGGCAAGTCAGTTAAGAACATAAGAACAAATTCTTATTTTCAACAGTGGAACTCTAGGCCATGGTTCTCAAACTGCCTGTTCAGGGGCAGAATGACAGATTTATACCTTGTCAGCTCAGGGATTTGAACTTGCAACCTTGCAGTTACTAGTCCAATAGCTCTAACCACTAGGCTACCCTGACGCCCCAAAGCTGCCGTTTCAATAGCATACAATGCATTATGTGTGGATGGATGGATAGGGGAATTTGAATTTGAATAGGTTATTGTTGTGGAATTTGTATAAGAATCAATGCTATGCCCGAGTTTTCCCATGTGGAAAAACAAGCATAGTTCAATTTCATTACCGCCTAGTAAAAATATAAAAACGTACACATGTGCTTTTGCAGGCCATAAAGAGAGGTCTTCAGAAGAGAGAGGGTACATCCCAAATGATACCCTATCTCCTATATAGTGCACTACTTTTGACCAGAGCTCTATGGGCCCTGGTTAAAAAGTAGTGCACTATAAAGGGAATAGTGTGCCGTTTGGGATGCCGACAAAGAGTTTCTCCTTGCTCTCGGCACAGTCGTCAGGCCAGCTGGGAAAAACACTGAGTGGTGTTTTATTATGTTTTATTCATACAGTGTTCTGGAATGGGACGAATCTGGCTCTGCATGCATACTGTAGCAATGAAACTGACTCTGGGTCTGCTTCCCTAAATGGCACCCTATTCTCTATATAGTATACTACTTTAGACCAGGGCCCATAGGGGTTGGTATATAGTATACTACTTTAGACCAGGACCCATAGGGGTTGGTATATAGTATACTTGCCAAGAACATACTATATCTATTAGCAAAGCGCTAACAGTGAAAAACTCCCTGACCTCAGGAAGATTAATGGTGGTTGGTTATCTCAGAATTACCGTTGGCATTTATCTTGGTATCTATGGGCTTGGTTTATAGCTCAGAGAGGCAGGGGAGAGAAAAGCGAGAGGAGAGGGGAGGAGAGGAGGGGAGGAGAGGAATATTTGGTATTTTTATTAGGCTCCCATTAGCTGTTGCAAAAGCAGAGCTGTCTTCTGGGGTTTCCACACAAAACATGAACACAATCAGAATGAATAATTACAGAACATCAAATAGACAAGAACAGCTCAACAGCGAACTACATACATTTTTTAAAGGCAGCACGTAGCCTACGTATCAATACAGACACACAAACATATCTAGTCAAATAGGGGAGCGGCGTTGTGCGCGAGGCTGTTGCTTTAATCTGTTGTAGAAACCAGGGTTGCTGTTTATTGAGCAATATGAGATGGAACGGGAGTTCATGCAATAAGGGCTCATATAATACTGTATGTTTTCTTGAATTTGTGTCCGGGATTTGGGGACTGGTGAAAGACCCTGTTGAGATACGTGTGTGTTGTCAGAGGCTGTGTGTAGTTGACTATGCAAAACATTTCAACATATTAATGTTTCTTATAACAAAAAGAAGTGATGCAGTCAGTCTCTCCTCAACTCTTAGCCAAGAGAGACTGGCAGCATAGTATTTATATTAAGCCTCTGATTACATTAAGAGCAAACGTGCCGACTCTGTTTGGGCCAGCTTGGTCAGCTTAACTAGGTCTTTCCTTGCAGCACTGGACCACACGAACTGGACAATAATCAGATTGAAAAAACTAGAGGCTGAGAACTTGCTTTTGGAGTGGTGGTGTCAGAAAAGCAGAGCATCAGCTTTATTAGACAGACCTCTCCCATCTTTACAAACCATTGAATCTATATGTTTTGACCATTGACAGTTTTACAATCTAAAGTAACCGCCAAGTAATTTTATTCTCCTCAACTTGTTCAACAGCCACACCATTCATACCAGATTCAACTGAGGTCTAGAGCTTTATGGATGATTTTGTACCAATACAATGCTCTTAGTTTTAGAGTGTTCAGGAGCCAGTTTTTATTACTGGCCACCCATTCCAAAACAGACGCAACTCTGTTGTTAATTTATTTACAGAGAATAGCATTGATTTGCTCCAAAAAAATTTCGAACAGTTTGCTAAGAGCTGGCAGCAAGCTTATAGGTCTGCTGTTGAACGCAGTAAAGGCGTTTACCACTCTTGGGTAGCAGAATGACTTTGGCTTCCCTCCTGGCTGAGGACAAAGACTTTCCTCTAGGTTCAGATTAAAGATATGAAAGATAAGGAGTGGCTAATAGAGTCAGCTAATTTACATTACATTTAAGTTTAAGCAGACGCTCTTATCCAGAGCGACTTTACAATTGGAAAGTTCATACATATTCATCCTGGTCCCCCAGTGGGGAATGAACCCACAACCTGGCCGTTGCAAGCGCCATGTCTACAACCTGAGCCACACGGGACTGAGCCACACGGGACCCCCATCCTCAGTAGCTTTCCATCTAAGTGTCAAATGCCAGGAGGTTTGTCATTATTGATCGTTAAGCAATAATTTTTCGCCACCTCTGCCAAACTAACTTTACAAAATTAAAACTTGCAATGCTGTTCTTTCATAATTGTTCTTCTTGTACATTAGGTAGCGCATGGCTCACTATTCCGTTGTTGGCATTCCTGCCTAAGTTTGCCCACTTTGGCAATTTCAATAATAATTCAAATAACTGGCAACATTAAATGGTTTTTGATGATGAATAAGCATCTGATTCGATGTAAATGGAGTTTAATTTGTCTTTTCTGCATAATTTACTTTAAGAGGAGAGGAGAGGAGAGGAGAGGACGTCTGGAATTCAACCTCCACCTCCATCCCAAAATAGCCTCATCTGTCCCCTCTCCACCACACAATTAAGTACAATCACCTCCTTAACGTAATGTCACAAGTCTCTCTTTTAATGTGACGATTCAGACCCCACGACCGAGCAACGGTGTGCTGTGAAAAGCTTTTAGTCTGGCTTCTCACAACAGGGATATTTTGTACAGCAAAGCAGAAAGCTTTTTCCCCATCTCACATTAATCTCCCATTCAAACTGAATTGATTAAAACAGACGCAGCCGAAATGCATCTACAGGCCTTTCCCAATGAGATCACAGCTTATTACAGTCAGAATCATAGAAGTGCTGTTATTCCCACAGCAAAATCTCCTACAGTGCATGAAAAAGATTGCCCACTTTCTGATTTTCTCTATTTTCCTCACTAAACCTAATTCAGATTTTCAAACCAAAACCCTAAGCTATTAGATTAAAAGGCCAACCCGAGTAACAAATACTAAAAAAACTGTCCTCTTAATTGCTTTAATAAACAAATAGTATGCAAAACACCGCAATGCCCGCTACGAACAGTTGGCCTGACATTCTCCTGTACACATTATCTGATACAGAGCAGAATTCAATGTGTTTCCTCTTAAAAGGGCAAGTCGTCCAGGTCTGAGGCAGCCAAAGGCATGCCCCAAACCATCACACTACCCACACCTGCTGACCGCCAAAACCATCACACTCACAACACCAATGCTGACCCCCAAACCAATCACACACCACCAGCATGCTGAACACAAACATCACAACTACCACCACCACGCTGACCCCAAAACTCATGCCACTACCACCACCCATGCTGACCCCAAACATCACACTACACCCATGCTGACCCCAAACCAATCACACTAACCACCACCACGCTGACCCCAAACCATCACACTACCTACCACCATGCTGACCCCAAACATCACACTTACCACCACCATGCTGACCCCAACCTATCACACTACCACACACGCTGACCCCAAACCATCCACACTACCTACCACCATGCCTGACCCCAAACCATCACACTACCACCACCATGCTGAACCCAAAACCATCACACTACCACCACCATTGCTGACCCCCAACCAATCACACTACACACATCATAGCCTGACCCCAAACCATCAACACTACCACCCCATGCTGACCCCAACCATCACACTACCACCACATGCTGAACCCAACATCACACTACCACCACCGACGCTTGACCCCAAACTCACATACCACACGCAACCTAACACCACCCCACCCACACTACAACGCTGACCCAAAACCATTCACACCTACCACCCCACAGCTGACCCCAAACCATCACACTACCACCACCACGCTGACCCAACCCATCCGATCACACTACCACCACCTACCCCGGCGACCCAAACCATCACATCTATCCACCACCACGCTGACCAAACGCAATCACACTACACACGCACCAGCTGACCCCAAACCAATCACACTACACCAGCCACGCTGACCCCAACCACACACTACACCACCACGCTGACCACCAAACCATCCACACTACCACCACCACGCTGACCCCAAACCATCACACTACCACCACCACGCTGACCCAAACATTCACACTACCAAACGCTACCAAGCATCACTTCCAACCCCAGCTCCCCAAAACCATCACACTACCCACCACCCGCTGACCCTCAAACCATCACCACTACACCACCACGCTGACCCCAACCATCACACTACACCACCAGTGCTGACCCCAAACCATCCCACTACCACCACCATGCTGACCCACAAAACCATCCCACTACCCCACAGCTGACCCAAACCATCACACTACCACCACCACTGAACTGATCCCAAACATCACACTACCCACCACCACCGCTGACCCCTACAATCAACTACCACCACCAAGCTGACCCAAACCATCAACACTACCAACCACCCATGCTGACCCGAAACGCATCACACTACCACCACCATGCTGACCCCAAAACCATCACACTACCACCAACCATGCCTGGACTACGTTGGTATCGAAGTTCTTACTTTGTAGAATGAAGTGGTTTGGATTAGCCGCACATAACGGACCATGTCATCCAAGGAGCGTCCACAGACTCTCTTCCCTTTCCCTTAAAAACCAGATGCATCCGTGTCCTTGTGACCACGCAGCAGGGGTTCACAAGGCATTCTCTCAACGCAGCTTTCACCTGGAATGCTTTTCCAAACAGTCTTGAAGGAGTTACTACATATTGCTTGAGCACTTGTTGGCTGCTTGGAATGCCTGGGACATGCATTTCAATTAACAGGTGATGCCTTGTTAAAAGTTAATTTGTGGAATTTCTTTCTTCTAATGCGTTTGTGAACAATCAGTGTGTGTTGTGACAATGTACCACCACTGTGTCTTTGTGAGACGCAGAGCAGAGTGAACGGATTGATCACCACATGTGTGTTTCCCACATGATCATGGAGGAGAAGATGAGGGGGTGCTTTGCTGGGGACACTTCTTGATTTATTAGATTTCAAGGCACATCTTAACCGCCATGGGCTAGACAGTATTCCTGCAGCGATACCCCATCCCATCTGTTTGCGCTTAGTCGGACTATCATCTGTTTTTCAACAGGACAATTGACCACAAACAGGCGTGTAAGGGGTATTTGACCAAGGAAGAATGATGGAGTGGCTGGCATAGATGACCTGGCCTCCACATCACGCCGACCTCACCCAATTGAAGAATGGTTTGGATTAGTTGGACCGCAGAGCCGAAGGAAAAGGCAGCCAACAAGTGCCTCAGCATATGTGTGGGAACGCCTTCCACTCCTTCACTGTTGGAAAGCATTCCAGGTGAAGCTGGTGAGAGAATGCCAAAGTGTTTGCCAAAGCTGTCATCCAGTGCAAAGGTGGCAACTTTGAGGAAATCTTCCAATATAAAATACATTTATTTGTTTAACACTTTTTTGTTACTACATGATTCCATATGTGTTATTTCATAGTTTTGTATTTTCACTATTTATTCTAACAATGTAGAAATAGTATTTTAAAATAAAGAAAACCCTTTGAATGAGTAGGTGTGTCCAAACTTTTGACGTGGTACTGTGTTATATATGTACACGCATATACCAAATATGTGGAACACCCTTTGAAATTGGTGGATTTAGGCTATTTGCAGCCACACCGTTTGCTGACAGGTGTATACAAATCGACCGCACACAGCCATACTGCCTCGCATAGACCAAACATGCAGTAGAATGCCCTTACTGAAGAGCTGCTTTCAACGTGGTCATGTCAGTAGAATGCCACCTTTCCAACAAGTCCGTTCAACAAAATTTCTCCCTGTTAGAGCTGCCCGTCAAACTGTAAATGATGTTATTGTGAAGCTAGAAATCATCTAGGAGCACAACGGCTCAGCGCGCAAAAGTGTAGACACACCACGCTCATAGAACGAGGAACCGGGACTGCTGAAAGGCGTAGCTCGCAACAAGATTGTCTGTTCTCGTTGCAACTTGTTTCAAACGGCATCTAAGGAAGCAACAAACTGTTTTTGGGTGCCTTCATGAAATCGGGTTGTCCATGGCCGAGCAGTCGCCACAAGATCCGTAAATCCCCATGCGCAATGCAAGCGTTGGTTGGTAGGGGTGTAAAGCTTGCCCACCAAATTGGACTCTGGAGCAGCCAAGTACCGTTTCTCTGGTAGTCATGAATCAGGCAGCGCTACCTACCCCATGCATAGTGCCATGTAAAGTTTGGGGAGGAGGATAATGGTCCGGGGCTGGTTTTACATGATTCAATTACTTCTGGAACGATTCAGTCTGTCTACATTGTAGGACAATCATTGCAACATTAATTTGATGTGAGCTAAAAAAAAAAAAGCTTATCTTTTCTCCTGCTGCAAGATGTGTTGTGTTTATCTGTTCACAAACAGCTTGTCTACATCTATTGACGGCAGTCAGAGAGCGTTGTGTTTTGCTGTCCAAATGTTGTCTGTTGTCAAAGCCTGTGCAAGCTGGTTTTAGATAGTGAGTAATCATCAGTCAGAACCTTCTTCTTTTGAAAAGTATCACAGTAATTGTGTCTTGGGCCTCTTTACCAGATGTGTGAATATTTCTAGAATACCCAAACGGAAGTTCACATAGAGTACAAAGAGTTGGCATGTTTACATCCAAAAAACCATATTCCTCTATTCATAGGGTCCTGGTCAAAATAGTATACTATATACTCAACCCTATGGGTCCTGTCTAAGTAGTATACTATATACCATATCCCTTGTGTCCTGGTCAAAAATAGTCTACTATTTACCACCCCTAGTGTCCTGGTCTAAAGTAGTATACTATATCACCAACCCCTAGGGTCCTGGTCTAAGTAGTATACTATATACCAACCCCTAGGTGTCCTGGTCTAAAGATAGTATACTATATACCAACCCCTATGGGTCCTGGTCTAAAGTAGTATACTATATACCAACCCGCTATGGTCCTGGTCTAAAGTAA
>NW_019945716.1:0-17185 GCF_002910315.2 Salvelinus sp. IW2-2015 | reverse complement strand
ATTGTACTAGTCGGGGCCCTTGGTCAAAAGTAGTATGACGATATACTGTACTAGTCTGGCCCTGGTCATTAGTAGTATTACATAATATAAGAATAGGGCCATTTCAGACACAAACCTGTCTGTCTATTTGAAGAGCCTTTTTTCATGGTTTCAAGACAGCTATGACCAATGCAATAACTCACAGCATGTAATGTACGTACACAAACAAAAACAGACTAAGTTCCCACCAATCACAGAAGGACTTCCTAAAAACACACCACTTCGATACAGCTACGACCAGAAAGGACTTTGGCTGGTTAGGAGAGCATTCTCGCTCCCTAATCCTTTTTAGGGGTTGGTATATAGTATACTACTTTAGACCAGGACCCATAGGGGTTGGTATATAGTATACTATTTTTGACCAGGACCCTATGAATAGGGAATATGGTTTTTTGGATGTAAACATGCCAACTCTTTGTACTCTATGTGAACTTCCGTTTGGGTATTCTAGAAATATTCACACATCTGGTAAAGAGGTCCCTTAAGACACAATTACTGTGATACTTCAAATGAAAGACAGGTTCTGACTGATGATTCACTCACTATCTAAAACCAGCTGCACAGGCTTGACAACAGACAACAGTTGGAAAGCAAAACACAACGCTCTCTGCCTCCCAATAAGATGTAGACAGACTGTTTGTGAACAGATAAACACAAACACATCTTTGCAGCAGGAGAAAGATAAGCTTTTTTTTTTTAGCTCACATCAAATTAATGGTGCAATTGATTGTCTACAACTGTAGACAGACTGAATCGTTCCAGAAGTAAATTGAATCATGTAAAACAGCCCCGGACCATTATTCCTCCTCCACCAAACTTTACAGTTGGCACTATGCATTGGGGTAGGTAGCGCTGTCCTGATTCATGACTCCAGAGAACGTGTAACTGCTGCTCCAGAGTCCAATGGTGGCAAGCTTTACACCACTACAACCAACGCTTGGCATTGCGCATGGGGATCTTAGGATCTTGTGCGGCTGCTCGGCCATGGAAACCCATTTCATGAAGCACCCAAAAACAGTTGTTGCTTCCTTAGAGGCCGTTTGGAACAAGGTTGCAACCGAGAACAGACAATCTTTTGCGAGCTACGCCCTTCAGCAGTCCGCGGTCCCGTTCTATGAGCGTGTGTGGTCTACCACTTTGCGGCTGAGCCGTTGTTGCTCCTAGATGTTTCTACTTCACAATAACATCATTTACAGTTGACCGGGGCAGCTCTAACAGGGCAGAAATTTGATGAACTGACTTGTTGGAAAGGTGGCATTCTATGACAGTGACACGTTGAAAGTCAGCTCTTCAGTAAGGCCATTCTACTGCCAATGTTTGTCTATGGAGCATGTATGGCTGTGTGGTCGATTTTATACACCTGTCAGCAACGGGTGTGGCTGAAATAGCTAAATCCACCAATTTCAAAGGGGTGTCCACATATTTTGGTATATGCTGTACATATATACACAGTACCAGTCAAAAGTTTGGACACACCTACTCATTCAAAGGTTTTTCTTTATTTTTACTATTTTCTACATTGTAGAATAATAGTGAAAATATCAAAACTATGAAATAACACATATGGAATCATGTAGTAACCAAAAAAGTGTTAAACAAATTAAAATGTATTTTATATTGGAGATTCCTCAAAGTTGCCACCCTTTGCCTTGATGACAGCTTTGCACACTCTTGGCATTCTCTCAACCAGCTTCACCTGGAATGCTTTTCCAACAGTGAAGGAGTGAAGGCGTTCCCACATATGCTGAGCACTTGTTGGCTGCTTTTCCTTCGCTCTGCGGTCCAACTCATCCCAAACCATCTCAATTGGGTTGAGGTCGGGTGATTGTGGAGGCCAGGTCATCTGATGCAGCACTCCATCATTCTCCTTGGTCAAATACCCCTTACACAGCCTGTTTTGGGTCATTGTCCTGTTGAAAAACAAATGATAGTCCGACTAAGCGCAAACCAGATGGGATGGGGTATCGCTGCAGAATACTGTGCTAGCCATGGCGGTTAAGTGTGCCTTGAAATCTAAATAAATCACAGAAAGTGTCCCCAGCAAAGCACCCCCTCATCTTCTCCTCCATGATTCATGGTGGGAACCACACATGTGGTGATCATCCGTTCACCTGCTCTGCGTCTCACAAAGACACAGTGGTTGGTACCTTGTCACAACACAACTGATTGTCACAAACGCATTAGAAGGAAAGAAATTCCACAAATTAACTTTTAACAAGGCACACCTGTTAATTGAAATGCATTCCAGGCATTCCAAGCAGCCAACAAGTGCTCAGCATATGTAGTAACTCCTTCAAGACTGTTTGGAAAAGCATTCCAGGTGAAGCTGGTTGAGAGAATGCCTTGTGACCCCTCTGCGTGGTCACAAGGAACCGGATGCATCTGGTTTTTAAGGGAAAGGGAAAGAGAGTCTGTGACGCTCCTTGGATGACATGGTTCCCGTTATGTTGGGCTAAATCCAAACACTTCATTCTACAGTAAGAACTTCATACCAACGGTCCAGCATGGTGGTGGTAGTGTGATGGTTTGGGGTCAGCATGGTGGTGGTAGTGTGATGGTTTGGGGTCAGCATGGTGGTGGTAGTGTGATGGTTTGGGGTCAGCATGTGGGGTAGTGGGATGGTTTGGGGTCAGCATGGTGGTGGTAGTGGGATGGTTTGGGGTCAGCATGGTGGTGGTAGTGTGATGGTTTGGGTAGTCAGCGATGGTGGTGGTAGTGTGATGGTTTGGGTCAGCATGGTGGTGGTAGTGTGATGGTTTGGGGCAGCATGGTGGTGGTAGTGTGATGGTTTGGGGTCAGCATGGTGGTGGTAGTGTGATGGTTTGGGTCAGCGATGGTGGTGGTAGTGTGGATGGTTTGGGTCAGCGTGGTGGTGGTAGTGTGATGGTTGGGGTCAGCATGGTGGTGTAGGTGATGGTTTGGGGTCAGCTGGTGGTGGTAGTGTGATGGTTTGGGGTCAGCATGGTGGTGGTAGTGTGATGGTTTGGGTCAGCATGGTGGTGTAGTGTGATGGTTTGGGGTCAGCGTGGTGGTGTAGTGTGATGGTTTGGGGTCAGCATGGTGGTGGTAGTGTGATGGTTTGGGGTCAGCTGGTGGTGGTAGTGTGATGGTTGGGTCAGCGGGGTGGGAGTGTGATGGTTTGGGTCAGCGTGGTGTGGTAGTGTGATGTTTGGGGTCAAGCATGGTGGTGGTAGTGTGATGTTTGGGTCAGCATGGTGGTGGTAGTGTGATGGTTGGGGTCAGCATGGGGTGGTAGTGTGATGGTTTGGGGTCAGCATGGTGGTGGTAGTTGATGGTTTGGGGTCAGCATGGTGGTGGTAGTGTGATGGTTTGGGTCAGCATGGTGGTGGTAGTGTGATGGTTTGGGGTCAGCATGGTGGTGGTAGTGTGGATGGTTTGGGGTCAGCTGTGGTGGTAGTGTGATGGTTTGGGGTCAGCATGGTGGTGGTAGTGTGATGGTTTGGGTCAGCATGGTTGGTGGTAGTGTGATGGTTTGGGGTCAGCGTGTGGTGGTAGTGTGATTGGTTGGGTCAGCATGGGTGTAGTGTGATGTTTGGGGTCAGCATGGTAGGTGGTAGTGGGATGGTTTGGGGTCAGCGTGGTGGTGGTAGTGTGATGGTTTGGGTTCAGGCATGGTGGTGGTAGTGTGATGGTTTGGGGTCAGCATGGTGTTGGTAGTGTGATGGTTTGGGGTCAGCATGGTGTTGGTAGTGTGATGGTTTGGGGATGCTTTGCTGCCTCAGGACCTGGACGACTTGCCTTTATAGAGGAAACCATTGAATTCTGCTCTGTATCAGATAATTGTACAGGAGAATGTCAGGCCATCTGTTCGTAGGGGCATTGGGTGTTGCATAACTTTGTTTATTAAAGCAATTAGAGGCCAGTTTTTTAGTTATTTGTTTACTCGGGTTGCCTTTATCTAATATTAGGTTTTGGTTGAAAATCTGATTAGGTTTAGTGAGGAAAAATAGAGAAAATCAGAAAGTGGGCAAATACTTTTTCATGGCACTGTAGGAGATTTGCTGGTGGGAATAACAGCACTTCTATTGATTCTGGACTGTATAGCTGTGTCTCATTGGAAGGCCTGTAGATGCATTCGGCTGCTCTGTTAATCAATTCAGTTTGAATGGGAGATTGAATGTGAGATGGGGAAAAAGCTTTCTGCTTTGGCTGTAACAAAATATCCCTGTTGTGAGGAAGCCAGACTAAAAAGGCTTTTCAAAGCACAGCCGTTGCTCGGTCGGTGGGGTCTGAATCTCACATTAAAGAGAGACTTGTGACATTACGTTAAGGAGGTGAGTTGTAACTTAATTGTGTGGTGGAGAGGGGGACAGATGAGGCTATTTTGGGATGGAGGTGGAGGTTGAATTCCAGACGTCCTCTCCTCTCCTCTCCTCTCCTCTTTAAATTAAATTATGGGCAGAAAGACAAATTAAACTCCATTTCATCGAATCAGATGGCTTATTCATCACGAAACCATTTAATGTTGCCAGTTATTTTAATTATTATTGAATTGGCAAAGTGGGCAAACTTAGGCAGGAAATGCCAACAACGAATAGTGAGCCATCGTACTAATGTACAAGAAAACAAATTATGAAAGAACAGCATTGCAAGTTTTAATTTTGTAAAGTTAGTTTGGGAGAGGTGGGAAAATTATTGTTAACGATCAATAATGACAAACCTCCTGGCATTGACAACTTAGATGGAAAGCTACTGAGGATGGTGGTCCCGTGTGGCTCAGTCCCGTGTGGCTCAGTTGGTAGAGCATGGCGCTTGCAACGCCAGGGTTGTGGGTTCATTCCCCACTGGGGGACCAGGATGAATATGTATGAACTTTCCAATTTGTAAGTCGCTCTGGATAAGAGCGTCTGCTAAATGACTTAAATGTAATGTAAATGTAGCTGACTCTATAGCCACTCCTATCTGTCATATCTTTAATCTGAGCCTAGAGGAAAGTCTTTGTCCTCAGGCCAGGAGGGAAGCCAAAGTCATTCTGCTACCCAAGAGTGGTAAAGCGGCCTTTACTGGTTCTAACAGCAGACCTATAAGCTTGCTGCCAGCTCTTAGCAAACTGTTGGAATTTTTTTGGGAGCAAATACAATGCTATTTCTCTGTAAATAAATTAACAACAGAGTTGCAGTCTGTTTTGGAATGGGTGGCCAGTAATAAACTGGTCCTGAACATCTCTAAAACTAAGAGCATTGTATTTGGTACAAATCATTCCTAAAGCTCTAGACCTCAGTTGAATCTGGTAATGAATGGTGTGGCTGTTGAACAAGTTGAGGAGAATAAATTACTTGGCGTTACTTTAGATTGTAAACTGTCATGGTCAAAACATATAGATTCAATGGTTGTAAAGATGGGGAGAGGTCTGTCTGTAATAAAGTGATGCTCTGCTTTTCTGACACCACACTCCAAAAAGCAAGTTCTGCAGCCTCTAGTTTTGTCTAATCTTGATTATTGTCCAGTCGTGTGGTCCAGTGCTGCAAGGAAAGACCTAGTTAAGCTGCAGCTGGCCCAGAACAGAGTGGCACGTTTTGCTCTTAATTGTAATCAGAGGGCTAATATAAATACTATGCTGCCAGTCTCTCTTGGCTAAGAGTTGAGGAGAGACTGACTGCATCACTTCTTGTTTTTATAAGAAACATTAATATGTTGAAATGGTTTGCATAGTCAACTTACACACAGCTCTGACACACACACGTATCTCAACCAGGGTCTTTTCACAGTCCCCAAATCCCAGAACAAATTCAAGAAAACATACAGTATTATATAGAGCCCTTATTGCATGGAACTCCCTTCCATCTCATATTGCTCAAATAAACAGCCAACCTGGTTTCTACAAACAGATAAAGCAACACCTCGCGGCACAACGCCTCTCCCCTATTTGACCTAGATATGTTTGTGTGTCTGTATTGATACGTAGGCTACGTGTGCCTTTTAAAAAATGTATGTAGTTCTGTCTTTGAGCTGTTCTTGTCTATTGATGTTCTGTATTATGTCATTCTGTATTGTGTTTCATGTTTTGTGTGGAACCCCAGGAAGACTAGCTGCTGCTTTTGCAACAGCTAATGGGATCCTAATAAAATACCAAATATGTCCTCTCCTCCCCTCCTCTCCTCCCCTCTCCTCTCCTTTTCTCTCCCCTCCTCTCTGAGCTATAACAAGCCCATAGATACCAAGATAATGCAACTGTAATTCTGAGATAACAACCACCATTAATCTTCCTGAGGTCAGGGAGTTTTCACTGTTAGCGCTTTTGCTAATAGATATAGTATGTTCTTTGCAGTAGCCTACAAGGAGCAGGAAGTGCTTCATCCTCTCGTTTTCAGTACGTTTCAGGAGTACAGTTCAAGACCTGTGTGGTTGAGAGGTAATGCATGATCACGTGTGGTTGATATGTAAAGCATTATCATGTGTGGTTGATATGTAAACCATTATCATGTGTGGTTGAGAGGTAAAGCATTGGCATGTGTGGTTGAGAGGTAATGCATGATCACGTGTGGTTGATATGTAACGCATTATCATGTGCTGTTGAGAGGTAAAGCATTATCATGTGTGGTTGAGAGGTAAAGCATTATTGTGTGTGTTTGAGAGGTAAAGCATTATCGTGTGTGTTTGTGATGTAAAGGGAAAGGGAAAGGGGATACCTAGTCAGTTGTACAACTGAATGAATTCAACTGAAATGTGTCTTCCGCATTTAACCCAACCCCACTGAATCAGAGAGGTGCAGGGGCTGCCTTAATCATTATCGTGTGTGGTTGAGAGGTAAAACATTATCGTGTGTGGTTGAGAGGTAAAACATTATCGTGTGTGGTTGAGAGGTAAAACATTATCATGTGTGGTTGAGAGGTAAACCATTATCGTGTGTGGTTGANCATTATCGTGTGTGGTTGAGAGGTAAAACATTATCATGTGTGGTTGAGAGGTAAACCATTATCGTGTGTGGTTGAGAGGTAAGCATTGTCATGTGTGGTTGAGAGGTAAAACATTATCGTGTGTGGTTGAGAGGTAAAACATTATCATGTGTGGTTGAGAGGTAAACCATTATCGTGTGTGGTTGATGAGAGGTAAGCATTGTCATGTGTGTTGAGATAAAACACTGGGTTTTGAAGAACTTATCGTGTGTGGTTGAGTAAATTATGGTGAGAGTAAAACATTATCATGTGTGGTTGAAGAACCTGTGTGTGGAGATAACATTCATGTGTGTGGAGAGGTACATAGCATGTGTTGAGGGTAAAACGTATCTATGTGTGGTTGAGAGGTAACCATTATGTGTGTGGTTGAGAGGTAACATATGGCATGTGTGGTGGATGAATGGATGTGTCAAAAGCATTCATCTGTGTGGTTGAGAGGTAAAAATTATCATGTGGGTTGAGAGGTAAACCATTTATGTGTGTGGTTGAGAGGTAAACCATTATCATGTGTGTGTTGAGAGGTAAACCATTCATGTGTGTGTTGAGAGGTAAAGCATTGTCATGTGTGGTTTAGAGGTAAAAATTATCATGGTTGGTTGAGAGGTAACCATTATCGTGTGTGGTTGATGAGGTAACCTTAGGTGTGTGGTTGAGAGGTAAAGCATTGGTCATGTGTGGTTGAGAGGTAAAACATTATCATGTGTGGTTGAGAGGTAAAAACATTATCATGTGTGTGGTTGGAGGTAAAACATTATCCTGTGTGTGGTTGAGATGTAATCTTGGACACCAGCACATCTGTCCACAAGTGAAATGGTAAGAGCGTTCACCTAGACATTGAGAAATTAATAGAGTGAGTCTCCTTCAGCTCTTTCACTTCTGTTGATAACCTGCTAGCTATTGTTGTTGATTATGCTAGTATCTATTGTTGATCAATGCTAGCCTATTATTGTGATCTGCTAGCCTATCTATTGTTGATCATGCTAGCCTATCTATTGTTGATACCTGCTAGCCTATCTATTGTTGATCCTCTTGCCTAGCTGTCTATTGTTATGTCCTGCTAGCCTATCTACTTGTTGATCCTGCTAGCCTATCTATTGTTGATCCTGCTATCGATCGCTAGCCTATCTATTGTTGATCCTGCTAGCCTATTTATTGTTGATCTGCTAGCTATCTATTGTTGATGCAAATCCTGCTAGCGCTATCTATTGTGATTCATTTTGCTAGCCTAATCTATTGTTGATCCTGAGCCTATCTATTGTTGAATCTCGCTAGCCTATCTATTGTTGATCATGCTAGCCTATCTATTGTTGATCATCATGCTAGTCCTATTCTATTGTTGATCATAAGCTGCATCTATTGTTGATCATGCTATGATCAATTCTGTTGATCCTAGCCTATCATCTAGTTGATTATGCTAGCCTATCTATTGTTGATCCTGCTAGCCTATCTATTGTTGATCCTGCTGAGCTATTTTGTTGATCCTGCTAGCCTTCTATGTTGATCATGCATGCCATATCGTATTGTTGTCATGCTAGCCTATCTATTGTTGATCATGCTAGCCTATCTATTGTTGATCATGTACTATCTTTTTGTCACTAGCACACATTGATGATTCACTGGTACAGAACCTGAAGATCTAGCACACATCCACTACAACACCATCCTATTAAACACCCATCATATAAACAACACCATCACTACTTAACAACACCATCACTACTTAAACAATCCAAACTATTACAAACATCACTTACTTAAACCATCATACATTAACATCATATTAAACCATCACTACTTAACACCAATCACTATATAACACACACATCACATAACAACATCACTACAAACACACTCACTACTTAAACCATCACTACTTAAACCATCACTACTTAACCACACCTCATTTAACAACATCACTAATATACGAACACCATCTACTTAATAAACACACCATCATACTATATATTTACTTATACTACTTATCACACATATAGAACACATCACTACATAATAAATCAAAACTTACTTAACCATCACTACTTAACAACCATCACTACTTAAACAATCATATTAAACCTTAACTACTAACCACCATCACACTACTAATTAAACTAAATCCAAGGTGGCTCAGCAGTTCAACGTCTTTTTCTGTTCCGTATTGTTCGTGTCCTTGTATATATATATATTTAATTACACTTTTTCGCATATCTTTTATCTATTTTATTATCCAAGAACTCAACTACAAAAGCTTTCCTGCAAAAGCTTTCCTGCAACCCGCTTCACCAAATTACAAAAGTATTATTTACCTCAATCTGAAAATCCATCGTGGAAGCATAGCCAGGGGCTAATTCAGAAGCTAGCCTGAAAAGCTAACCGGAAGCACGTCGATAGTCTGCAGAGCTAATCTGTAGCTGCCCTCGAAATTGACGGGTTTGCTGGCCTAGCGTGGTGTTTTCAGGCTCTAGCCGCCGTTTTAGTGGGTCTAATCACAGTCTTATTAAGAGGTTTCTGCGCAATGTGCAGGAAATATACAAGACCGACAACAAAAAGAAACGAGAAATGGGAAAAAGGAACACGCGCGAACAAAACTAAAGTGTCAGAAAGTTCGATATGAGAGGGATGGCGCAAATGACTGGTAGAAGAGTAGATAGTATCACGGAGAGGTCGAGGGGAGTATTATATGTGAAAAGCTCCCGGAACCAACTGGTAGAATTTAGCTCAGGTTAATCGCGGTTGCAGTGATGTTGCTTCCAGGGGTATGGGAAAGGTAGAGAGACAGCATTTTAGGTAGGGAATCGATAGTTGTCTTTTTAAGGGTTGAGAGGAGGTCAAAGAGTTTTTAAATGGCTGTGCTCCGTTCGTATCTTGGTGTCCTGCCCTTATTTGTTTTGTTGCGGATCAAGTGCGCAACGGTTGTGTTTTTGCGTGTGGTATCATAGTTAATTAAATTTAGTAACTTCATAGTTGTTCTCTATGTATTACTTATTTATAGACTATAAAATATGTATTTTATAGAGTAACACGCTGGGCCATTGGTCCTCTATTGACTAAGCCGAGACATCGTGGACACCTTCTAGTTTTTTTTTGTGTACTTGCAACATCTTGCAAGACCCTAGTTTTCAGATCTCTAGACAAAATTGTCGTCTTGTTATTGTTAAAAGTGTTCGTATTTATTAAAAGTATTATGAATAACTTACAGCTGCCTTGGTCTTTTCCGACGTACATTCGCTTACACTACGCAACTCGATAATTTTTTAGACAAAGCTTAAGAATGCAACTGTTAGCGACTATCTAAATAGTTTACTCTCAATAGTGCATAGTTGAGAGTCGACCCAGAGCTCACTAACGTGAAGTAAACATATAAAGCACTGATGGAATAGTACAGTCCAACAAAAATAAATTATACTGAATAAAATATACACATAACCTACCTAATGCCTATGGCTGCTAAATACTGGTGCTCAATCAAATATCTTAGAAGACACTTCAAAGATTTTTAAACTGAAGTCTATATAGTGAGTAGAGATCAGTTACATTGCGTATAACATTTCTCATTAGGATTGGGAACCACTTCAGAGCAACATCTAATAGAACTATACATAATATAACCGCAACGAACTGTTAAAGTGTTGGTTTCCCACGCTGCATATGTAACCAGGTGCACTTTGTGCTGACATGGAATGAACCTAAAACAGTCCAATGATACTTATAAATGTGCAGTGCCATCCTAGATTGTCCATTAGCTTCTATAGAGGGAGCCATGCATAGCAGGCTTGACTGGCTATGAGATTCGATCAAAATCGAGCTGTTTAAAAAGAAATTTGAATGTTTAATTCTCTCACCATCAGCACCTCAAAGTCTTAACATCTTAGAGAATCTACCCCTGAACTACACTATGAAGAACGTCAGTATAAGTAAGCACAATCGTACCTAACACTTGAGTGATAGAGTCAAGTCAAGCGGTTCAGCTAGCAACATAAGCGATCAGGTGTCCGCCGATCGAACGATGTCAAAGTCTCACATAGCTGGGGTTCCATAGTCAACTGATGTACTCTGACATCTGGTACAGGTATTTCACTTGACACAAACAGAAGGTTACTCTTGACATCAGTCAGCGACTAAACACAAATTATGTGGAAGATTCACTAGTAAGAAACAAATGAGGTAGTAGTGGCCACTAGGGAGGCCTCAGACTAGAAATAAGTGGCACGATGAGTACTCATACCTTTGAACTAAGGTCATCTTGAGGTACGGTCGTTATAGGGAGCGTGTACGGTAGTATAGTTTAAGTTGCTCTTACATAAGCCGACTGTCTAATAGTCACTACGTAGGTAACAAATAAGGTACTTCTACCTGTTTTGTTTTGTCATTCTGTCTTTTTATAACTATAGAACTTAATTTTTTTATTTGTATCTTGGTGTCAATTTTCATTTATATATAATAGAGGTGGTGAAATTAAGCTGTGATCAAAAAATTATATTGTATTAATATTTAATTGTTAATACATATGAGCCATGAAGCATTGTGAGATACAAATCAGAAGTATCGTTGGTCGACATTTATTGACCGCAGAGTCCATATTTCTGCTTGCACATTGTTCGTACTGTACGATACTGTATAGACATCGTTATAGACCACGGTGGCCCTGCTGTGTGTACATGCTGCAACATTGGATCAGATCAGATGCTACAATACATCAACAACACTAGTGCAATGGACAGAGTAGCTACATAAGTAAATATAGAGAAAAGTGTGGGTGTAGAATGCGGCTGATAGAGGGGGAGCGTAGAGATTCAAATGGTTCCTAATCTGACTTTCACCAGCATCACAAAACAGTAACAATTTCCTTGAATGTTTGAAGATAATGGATAAGTGAAGCGTATGTTTTGTTGGAAGCACGTTGTTCAGTTTTGTGGGCACAATAGGTTTTATCAATTTTTGGGTTCATAGTGGGTGAGAAAAGAATAAGGAAGCATGATTTTGTTTTGTCGCGGATTATGCTGAGATTTTTTTGGGCGCCAACTGGTTATGAGATTTAATTGTATCTGCCTATAATAGTTGACGTTAATAATGAGGAGAGTAGGTAAATTTGGGCGTGAGAATACTCGTTCTGATAGGTGATCGTATTGAATAATTTACTTTTTATAGAGTTAGTTGATCTTACTAAAGATTACGTTTGAGATAGATACTATTTGTTCGTCATATACTTGAGAATGAGTATTATTGTAACGCTTCTTGGATGTTTGATTTACCTTCGGTGGTGTACATTTTTGATCAATATTCTATTATCATTTGATATAATCAGCGGACCACTGGGATCGGAGTCTTGGCACAGGTGATTGTTTCCGCGAGTTTCTTCTGAGACTTGTATGTTATAGGAAAATGACCCTGAGCAGGTTTAGAGAAGCACATCGCTCTGCTCTATCAGTTGTAGTCAGTCTTGCGTAGTTTCAGATGTGCTTTTGGGTCAGAAACTGTGTTTAATGATGTACTTAGTTGGAATTTACGGCATTGGTGGACCCCCTGGAAGAGTAGCTGCTGCGAAAATCTAACAGCTATCCAATAAAACAAATAAAATATTAATATTATATTCGACTAGCTATTATATTTTTCAGATTAAAGCATTTGACATTCATAGTTTAAGCAAATGTTCTCATGTCACAGACCTGAGGTTTCATTTCACTGATGTGGCTATTATAGCCGTTACGAAAGAAGATGCGAAAGGGGAGGTGCAAAGCTGCTGAGTGGTGACGGTGTTTAACCATTGTGAGGTTTTTCACAAGGCAATTAGCCATATAAGAATGCATATAGGTCAGGGAGGGAGAAGCAAGAAGGGATTGGGTTAGATTGTTTAGAATGACTGCTTGCTGAAGTGTGATACTTAAAAGGAGGACGATGTAGGAGAATGTACGGAAGAGCGTTGAAGGAGAGGAAGGTACATATTTCAGGCAGACCATAACGAGTTTTACCTGTATATAGGTTGGTGGTTGTTATAATCCGTATCTTCAGATTAAGGCATGAAAAGATTAGATGATTGAGCCACCACAGATAAAAACACATCCCCAAGGGATGGTGACGCACTTAGAGAGGATTTGGCCCTGGAGTTAGAATTATTTCACTGGGACCATGTAAATGTTGACAATATCAGGATAAGTTCGAGAATATTCTGCTAGAGCAAGATGTAAAACCTAAAATATAACAGGAGACAAGAGTTGGTAATGGGAGGTGTACATGAAGGAATGTATCTACATACCCTCAGGGTGTAGTGGCTAATACCTTTGTTCGACGTATGTGATACGTAGGAGCGAGCTATGCTAGCCAGACTTTAATAGATAGTCTAGCTCTATTTTCAACTTATTTATCTAAAAATGTATTTGACTTGTGCGGTTAGTTTTTTCAGGCTGACTTTTGGGAGATTTAGTTGAGTTGAAATTTCTGAATTCTAGCAAGTTCACATCACATTGTTCGGTTGCTCCTCATTTGTGTGTTCTATTGTGTCGGCTTCGAGTTATTGTTGTGACGTTTTCAAGGTGAATAAGTTCGCCTGGCTTAGTTTGCAGCTATAGGTTTCGTTGCGCACGGATTTTGTCTTTGAGGATCGTATGGCATATGTCGGTTGATTGAGGTGAAACCTGTGGGATTGTAGTATCTGGTGATGTATGTAGGCTGGGTGTCGCAGTCAGGCACGGTAACACCGGCTCTTGAAGATTACGGCTCTGCGTGCTATGCAGGAAGTGACCTACTGGTAGACGCACTCACTTACATTAGTTTGTATTCAGTGTGAGGTGTGTGGTACCTGTTGGGGTACTGTGTAGCTGTGGGTTCAAGGGTGTCCACAATGGCAGCTTATCTGAGGCGATTGGGATTAGACGGTGTGATCGTGGGGCACGGCTACTGGGTATCTCCAAATGGAGTGTAGATGATAAGGGATAATACGCTAGGGCGGGGCTATTCCAGGCTGAAGCGGGCTGTTAGTAGGATATACGTAGCGCGTTGGTGAGTAGAGCGTTTCTGTTGGAGCGGTCGCGTGTGGATAAGTTCATTTCACAGACGTTGGGCCATTCATGGATAGGTTTTTTTTGTCCTGTTTATTAACATTCGGACTGGAGCATTTTAGTGCGATGTCGATGATTGTGCTATAGATATTTCTTGTTGAAGCGATATGATTTCTTATAGATGATGCAGATTATCGTGAAAGTTTTTTCATATTATTTGCTGTATGATGGGAATGGGTTTGGAGGAACATTTTTCCAGGATTTTGTCATAGACGTAATATTAAGGTGTATGTAGTTAGACTCTTATATAGAGGCAGAAGCAAGTCTAAGATTTCTAGTATTGCATGAGAGATTCGGGATACGTGGAATAGACTTTACATTGTTTTTTTTTAGTAATTCAAGCCAAAAGGCGCCCCTGATTCTATAGGGATTAAACTGAGGCGTGTATATATGTGAGTTTCTATCTCAGCTCTTAAGACGTATGCTGAAGAGTCTATGTGCTAACCTGGAAATGAGAGGAGAAAGACACTCACATAGACATATAGAAAATATAGTCGGGGTTTGGTATTAATTTTTTTCGTTCTATGTTCCAAAATTTTGGAACGCATTCTTGTGATGCAGTAAGGCTATTGAAGACAGGTAAAATCAAACTGGGTTATGTATTGCTCAAGGTGTTTCACGGCGAGCCAAGACTCATGCATGATGATTTCAATACGCACGACTGCTTGGGTGTTAAAATAAGCAGAAGTTTCCGGGAAACTCAGAATGGTGTATCTATGCTACTATATAATACATAATATTATGTATCTGACAGATGACAAGGGTGACGACTATTGCGGTTGTTGTAGTTATTTAGATGATTTTTTTTCATTGAATATGGATGTATTATTGTTTAGTGTTGCGTGGGTGAGTGAGTAAACCACTGATGAATTCAGGAAAGACATATTAGTAGCATGTGATCATGAATTTCTACGCATTCGTGTGATCGTTCATGTTCGTGCACTCTTTCTCATAGCACGCTGTTCATATGAGTTTGAAGGTATATGAGATTGCTCTACTCCTCATATAGTTCGATATATTATGGTACATCCCATTAGAATGTATAGTATACGCCAAGTGAGTTTATTTAGTCCGTTTCCACCTGACGCAAATGAGTGCTCGTGACTTTAACTGTGTCTGCATCGAGGTTTAACAGCACCGGCCTGGCAAGACCTATTGATAAAAACCATGTGTTGGTGTCTTTTCGTTTCTCTGCTGTTTACTGATTAAACGTAAACATGTTTTACTGACTATGTGATACTCATCCTCAATCTACATCTTTAAGCTATCCTCTCTATCTACATACTTTACGCTATGTTAGGGTATTGTTTATATGATAATGGACGTGTTTGTCTGCCACAAAGTGAAATGAGGTCGCTTTGTATAGTAGAGTACGACACATGACAGTACAGTATATGTTTGTTTACTGATATATAACGATTTCTGGTGTAATAATACAAACTTTTGAGCATGTCAAACAAAACGAGTGAATGTGGACTGATATTTGGCGGCGCGTTGAGTCCATTGATTAGCATATTCTAAATGAGTACGCAGGAGACGTGATAAAAACCACAATTGAATAAAATGATTTATTTTGGCCACGTAAATTTCTGTAGTTTTCACACATAATCTTACCACAATTTAAGTGTTTTGGAGTTATTTTTTGCCGGTTTGAAATCCGTCCCGACCCTCTTTCCAAAACGCGCACCTGTCATGGCACTATAAGTGTCATTACCGATTTGTTGCATCTGTGCCTTTAGGAGGAATAGTTTCACGATTTTACACTGTCAGATTATTGGTCGAAAGGCAGATATGTCTCTTCTGTGGCTTTGATTTTTTTTAGGTCTTTGGTTGTCCTGGATGATAGTGTTTATTATGTACTATGTGGAAAGTTAGAGACTCAAACAAGCACTCGGGCTTTTCCGGGTTATAGTAGCTTAGGTGCCTTGGTTGCTCAACAGACATGAAGTTCTCCAGCAAGCTAGCTAGTAGTTGTAAGTAGTTATTTGCTGATGGATGATGGACTGTTGGTAGATAGTGGACTTTGATACACTTCTATATGTTTGCGACGTGTTAATATACTTCTTTTGATTGGACTCGTAAATTAAAGCCAATAAGATTTATCAACATAACTAGTGGGTGTGTTTTGTGGCCGTAGTTTCCTCATTTGATTATTCTTGTGTTCGAAACTCTATATAAATTCCATGGGTGCAATGAATGCTTCGGAACACATCTCCTGTTCGTGTTTGCCGATCCTTCATCTTACCATTTGGAAGTGTTACAGAAGGGGACCCGCAACTATCCAACATGGCACATAGCAGAAGCAGCAACATAACTCTTTCTCAGACATCGATAGGAGGAGTCTCTCATTCGCAAGATTGGTGATTGTGTATTGATGTACACGAATTTGTCGTGACATTACAGAATACTATAGCCACTAAATATTGTCATCATCATTATGAATAAAATTTATACCGTTTTGTATACATTTTTATGTATAAATAGCCTCTAAACATTATACCGTTAGATTGTTTGGATACTTGTTTTCTTGTCTTGAGGGCATTCTAGAGGGTGCCAATTATTTCCTCTATAACAAGATGGTATATTGGCACATGTGTAGGTAGATTCATGGATGTAGTTCCTTCATACTGTTCGTTTCTTGTTGAGCTGCTTTTGGAAAGACAAAAGCTCAAATTTTTAAAGACGTTATTGGATTGTTGATTTGAATCTTTTCATAATAGTGAGGTCTAGTGGATGATGGTTTTAGTTAAGGCTAAACAAGTCACACGCGCTATTCTGTTTGTTTGTACTCTGAAGGTCACTATGGGGTGGCATGACATGAATGATGGAGAGAATGGACGATGGGAGAGTGCAGTGGTTTTCCCCGACGATCAGCTACCCGTTTCGCTTTCGGAAGGTCGCAACTCTACTCACACTGTTTTTTCACGTCGGCGTCTTGTGTTTCTCCGGCCGTGTCGTTTGGCGGTCTTCCTCGCGCCCGAGGTGAGGTTAGACGAGCGGTGGCTTGGGTGTCAGGGTTTTGCTCCGTTGGTTTTTTATTGGTACTGTTCATTCCGACCTCCCCCTGCGGAAGAAGGAGAGTGTGTTGCCCTCTCACTTGCCTGTCTGAAGCGGGTAAAGAGCCTGGAAATGGGCTATACGGGTCTGACGGTCCCGCCTCGGGTTCGAGTCCAT
>NW_019945715.1:21534-40578 GCF_002910315.2 Salvelinus sp. IW2-2015 | reverse complement strand
CCTGCTGTGGAGCAGGGCTTCCTGTGTGGGAGGGCTTCCTGCTGTGGAGTAAAGGGTCTCCTGTGTGGAGAGGTTCCTGCTGTGGCGAGGGTTCCTGCTGTGGCGAGGGCTTCTGCTGTGGAGAAGGTTCCTGTTGTGGAGAGGGCGTCAACGTCTGCGAGGCGCTTTTGTGTGGCGAGCGGCTTCCTGTTTTCTGTGAGAGGGCTTTTAACTCTGAGAGGGCTTCTGCTGTGGAGCGGGCTTTACAATCTGAAGAGGGGCCTTCCTGCTGTGGAGAGGGCTTTACCACTCTGAGAGGGCTTCCTGTCTGGGAGAGGGTTCTGTGTGGAGCGGGCTTCTGCTGTGGAGAGGGCTTCAACTGTCTGAGCGGGCTCCGCTGCTGGAGAGGGAAAGCCCCCCCACCTCCCTCTCAAGCCATCTCTTTCCCCTTTCTCTAACAGCATCTCTTCCTCCCTCCTCCTCCTCCAGCCATCTTTCCCCCTTCTCTCCAACCAGCCATCTCTTCCCCCCTCTCGCTCTCACAGCATCTTCCCTCCTTCTCAGCAGCCCTCTCTTCCCCTCCTCTTCGTCAAAGCCATCTCTTCCCCCGTCTTCTCAGATGCTCTCCCCCCCCCTCCCTCTCACAGCATTCTTCCCCTCCTCCTCTCTCTACAGTCCATCTCTTCCCCCTCTCCCTCTCTCTCAAGCATATCTTCCCCTCTCTCTCACACAGCCCTTTTCCCCTTCTCCCTCTCTCACGCCTACTCTTCTTCGCCTCCTGCCTCTTCTTCACTCAGCCAAGCCCCCTCGCCTTCTGCACAGCCATCTCTCTCCCCCTCCCAGGAGCCCATTCTTTCCCCTCCCTCCCCCTTCTCACAGCATCTCTTTCCCTCCTCTCTCACAGCCCTCTCTTCTTCGTCCCTCCTCTCTCTCTCACACAGCAACCCCCTCCCTCTCAAGCCATCTCTTTCCCCCCCCCTTCCCCTCAAGCCCATCTCTTCCTATTTCCCTAGCCAGAGGCCTGTGAGGTGAATAAAGAAGTGGAGAGCAGAACAGTACAGCTGTGGGCCTTGGATCATGGTGGAGATCCTTAGACCTTGTAGCTAAACACTGAGCCAATAGACTTCCCTCTTCTTAGACTAAGGAGCACATAGACACACCAGAGTTCTGATAGGCTACACTGTAACACTACCCAGAAGACAGTAGACAGCACAGGAAATGTTGGTTAGCCAATGGAACGCAGCACATGTTGGTTAGCCAATGGAACGCAGCACAGGAAATGTTGGTTAGCCAATGGAACGCAGCACAGGAAATGTTGGTTAGCCAATGGAACGCAGCACAGAAAATCGTTATCCATCCACATGATGCAGTGGGTCAGTCGGGCGCAACATTTACACAACATTCTGATAGAAATGTGTTTTATAGAACATGTATGATTTGTCTTTCAATCATAGAAGAATATAATGTCTGCTCTATTTGTTACATTTCTGTCTGCAACATTGAGAACGTTTCACCTTACTGAATAAACCCCTGGGGTTGAAGAGTTCCCGACCGACTGATTTTGAAGTTTGTAAATTATTTTGTTTTACTTGGTTCTGAAATGCAGTGTGTGTGTGTGTGTGTGTGTGTGTGTGTGTATAAATAAGAATGTACAAAACCCTGTAAACTGTATAAACGCACAAAACCATATTCCTCACCTATAGAGGGTTCGTTCTGCCCCATGCCAGAGTGTTTGACATATATGTAACTAGTGCAATAAGTCTGTGTCTCGACTTGAATAAATAGGAAATGTGAAGTGGTCTGTCTGTGTCTTATTTTCACCCTTATTTTTACCAGGTCAGTTGACTGACAACACATTGTCATTTACAGCACCAGCCTGGTGGAATAGTTACAGGGGTGAGGAGGAGGGGGGGGATGAATGAGCCAATTGGAAGCTGGGGAGGATTAGGTGACCATGATGGTATGAGGGTCAGATTGGTAATTTAATCAGGACACCTGGGTTAACACCTCTACTCTTACGATAAGTGCCGTGGGATCTTTAATGACCACAGAGAGTCAGGACACCCGTTTAACGTCCCATCCGAAAGACTGCACCCTACACAAGGCAATGTCCCCAATCACTGCCATGGGGCACTGGGCTATTTTTTGTTGTTGCCCAAAGACAAGGGTGCTTCCTACTGGCCCTCCAACACCACTTCCAGCCGCATCTGGTCTCCCATCCAGGTACTGACCAGGACCAACCCTGCTTAGCTTCAGAAGCAAGCCAGCAGTGGTATGCAGGGTGGTATGCTGCTGGTATTAGGGCTGCTTGGGGGAGAGAGATGCAGGGTGGTAATGCTGCTGATATTAGGGATGCTGGAGGGAGAGAGATGCAGGGTGGTAATGCTGCTGGTATTAGGGCTGCTGGAGGAGAGAGATGCAGGGTGGTATGCTGCTGGTATTAGGACTGCTGGGGGAGAGAGTTGCAGGGTGGTGAGGGCTGCTGGGGAGAGGAGATGCAGGGTGGGTTAATGCTGCTGGTATTAGGGCTGCTGGAGGAGAGAGATTGCGAGTTGGTATGCCGCTTGTGAATTAGGGCTGCTGGAGTGAGAGAGAGATGCAGAGGTCTGTAATGCATGCTGGCTATTAGGGCGCTGGGGGAGAGAGATGCAGGTGGTATGCTGCTGGTATTAGGGCTTGGAGGGAGGAGATGCAGCGGGGTATTGCTGCTAGGTATTAGGGCTGCTGGAGGGAAGAGAGATGCAGGGTGGTTAAATGCTTGCTGGTATGTTTAGGGCTGTGGAGGGAGAGGAGATTCAGGTGGTATGCCGCTGGTATTAGGGCTGGCTGGAGGGAGGAGAGATGCAGGGTGGGTAATGCTGCTGGGTATTAGGCTGCTGGGGGGAGAGATGCAGCGGTGGTTATGCTGCTGGTATGGGCTTGCTGGGGTTGAGAGAGATGCAGGGTGGTGTATTTGCTGCTGGTATTTAGGCTTGCTGGAGGAGAGAGAGATGCGAGCGTGGTAATGCTGCTGGTATTAGGGCTGCTGGAGAGAGAGATGCAGGGTGTGTAATGCATGCTGGGTATTAGGGCTGCGGAGGGAGAGAGATGGCAGGGTGGTATGATGCTGTTTTGGGGCGCTGGAAGGAGAGAGATGCAGAGGTTGGTAATGCTGCTGGTATTAGGCTGCTGGGGGAGAGAGATGCAGGTAGTGGTAAATGCTGCTGGTATTAGGGCTGGAGGAGAGAGATGCAGGGTGGTAATGCGTGCTGGTATTAGGCTGTGGAGGGAGAGAGATGCAGCGTCGGTAATTGCTGCTGTATTTAGGGCTGCTGGAGGAGAGAGATGCAGGGGTGGTAATGCCTGCTGGTATTAGGGCTGCTGGAGGAGAGAGATGCAGGGTGGATGCTGCTGGTATTAGGGCTGCTGGAGAGGAGGAGATGCAGGGTGGTAATGCTGCTGGTATTAGGCTTGCTAGGGGAGAGATATGCAGAGGTGGTAATGCTGCTGTATTAGGGCTGCTGGAGAGAGGAGATGCAGGGGGGTATGCTGCTGGTATTAGGGCTGCTGGAGGAGAGAGATGCAGGGTGGTATGCTGCTGGTATTAGGGCTGCTGGAGAGAGAGATGCAGGGTGGTATGCTGGCTGGTATTAGGGCTGCTGGAAGGAGAGAGATGCAGGGTGGTAATTGCTGCTGGTATTAGGGCTGCTTGGAGAGAGAGAGTGCAGGGTGGTATGCTGCTGGTATTAGGGCTGCTGGAGGAGAGAGATGGCAGGTGGTAATGCTGCTGGTATTAGGGCTGCTGGGGGGAGAGAGATGCAGGGTGGTAATGCTTGCTGTATAGCGCTGAAATCAGGGAGTATGCTGCTGGTTAGGCTGCTGGAGGAGAGAGATGCAGGGTGGGTATGCTGCTGGTATTTGGGCTGCGGAGGAGAGGATGCGTCGGTGGTATGCTGCTGGTATTAGGGCTGCTGGAGGGAGAGAGATGCAGGGTGGTATATGCTGCTGATTAGGGCTGCTGGAGGGAGGAGATGGCAGGGTGGTAATGCTGCTGGTATTTAGGGCTGCTGGAGGGAGAGAGATGCAGGGTGGTAATGCTGCTGGTATTAGGGCTGCTGAGGAGAGAGATGGCAGGGTGGTATGCTGCTGGTATTTTAGGGCTTGCTGGAGGAGAGAGATGCAGGGTGGTATGTGCTGGTTTAGGGCTGCTGGAAGGAGAGAGATGGCAGGGTGGTAATGCTGCTGTATTAGGGCTGCTGGAGGAGAGAGATGCAGGGTGGTAATTCTGCTGGTATTAGGGCTGCTGGAGGGAGAGAGATGCAGGTGGTAATGCTGCTGGTATTAGGGCTGCCTGGAGGAGAGAGATGCAGGGTGGTAATGCTGCTGGATTAGGGCTGCTGGAGGGAGAGAGATGCAGGGTGGTATGCTGCTGTTTAGGTCTGCTGGAGGGAGAGATGCAGGGTGGTTATGCTGCTGGTATTAGGGTGCTGGGGGAGAAGAGATGCAGGGTAATGCTGCTGGTATTAGGGCTGCTGGAGGGAGAGAGATGCAGGGTGGTAATGCTGCTGGTATTAGGGCTGCTGGAGGAGAGAAGATGCAGGTCGGTTAATGCTGCTGGTATTAGGGCTGCTGAGGGAGAGAGATGGCAGGTGGTAATGCTGCTGGATTAGGTGCTGGGGGGAGAGAGCAGGTGGTATGCTGCTGGTATTAGGGCTGCTGGAGGGAGAGAGATGCAGGGTGGTATGCTGCTGGTATTAGGTCTGCTGGAGGGAGAGATGCGGGTGGTATGCTTGCTGGTATTAGGGCTGCTGGGGGAGAGAGATGCAGGTGTGGTAATGCTGCTGGTATTTAGGGCTGCTGGAGGGAGAGAGATGCAGGTGGTAATGCTGCTGGTATTAGGTGCTGGAGGAGAGAGATGCAGGGTGGTAATGCTGCTGGTATTAGGGTGCTGGAGGGAGAGAGATGCAGGGTGTAATGCTGCTGGTATTAGGGCTGCTGGGGGGAGAGATGCAGGGTGGTATGCTGCTGGATTAGGGCTGCTGGGGGAGAGAGATGCAAGGGGTATGCTGCTGGTATTAGGGCTGCTGGGGGAGAGAGATGCAGGGTGGTAATGCTGCTGGTATTAGGGCTGCTGGAGGAGAGAGATGCAGGGTGGTATGCTGCTGGTATATTAGGGCTGCTGGAAGGAGAGAGATGCAGGGGTAATGCTGCTGGTATCAGGGCTGCTGGAGGAGAGAGATGCAGGGTGGTATGCTGCTGGTATTAGGCTGCTGGAGGGAGAGAGATGCGGGGTGGTAATTGCTGCTGGTATTTAGGGCTGCTGGGGGGAGAGATGCAGGGTGGTAATGCTGCTGGTATTAGGGCTGCTGGGGGGAGAGAGATGCAGGGTTGGTATGCTGCTGTATTAGGACTGCTGGGGGAGAAGAGTTGCAGGTGGTAATGCTGCTGTATTAGGGCTGCTGGAGGGAGAGATGCAGGGTGGTAATGCTTGCTGGTTATTAGGGTGCTGGAGGGAGAGAGATGCAGGGTGGTAATGCTGCTGGTATAGGGCTGCTGGAGGTGAGAGATGCAGGTGGATGCTGCTGGTATTAGGGCTGCTGGAGGGAGAGAGATGCAGGGTGGTAATGCTGCTGGTATTAGGGCTGCTGGAGTAGAGAGATGCAGGGTGGTAATGCTGCTGGTATTAGGGCTGCTGGAGGGAGAGAGATGCAGGGTGGTAATGCTGCTGGTATTAGGGCTGCTGGAGGAGAGAGATGCAGGGTGGTAATTGCTGCTGGTATAGGGCTGCTGGAGGAGAGAGATGCAGGGGGGGAATGCTGCTGGTATTAGGGCTGCTGGAGGAGAGAGATGCAGTGGTATGCTGCTGTATTAGGGCTGCTGGAGGAGAGAGATGCAGGGTTGGTATGCTGCTGGTATTAGGGCTGCTGGAGGGAGAGAGAGCAGGGGGTATGCTGCTGGTTTAGGCTGCTGAGGGAGAGAGATGCAGGTGGTAATGCTGCTGGTATTAGGGCTGCTGGAGGGAGAGAGATGCAGGGTGTAATGCTGCTGGTATTTAGGGCTGCTGGAGGAGAGACGATGCAGGGTGGTATGCTGCTGGTATTAGGGCTGCTGGAGGAGAGAGATGCAGGGTGGAATGCTGCTGGTATTAGGCTGCTGGAAGGAGAGAGATGCAGGGTGGTAATGCCGCTGGTATTAGGGCTCTTGGAGGAAGAGAGATGCAGGGTGGTATGCTGCTGGTATTAGGGCTGCTGGAGGAGAGAGAGTGCAGGGTGGTAATGCTTGCTGGTAATTGTATCTAGGGCTGCTGGAGGGAGAGAGATGCAGGGTGGTAATGCTGCTGGTATTAGGCTGCTGGGGGAGAGAGATGCAGGGTGGTAATCTGCTGGTATTAGGGCTGCTGGGGGAGAGAGATGCATGGTGGTAATGCTGCTAGGATATTAGGGCTGCTGGGGGAGAGAGATGCAGGGTGGTATGCTGCTGTATTAGGCTGCTGGGGAGAGAGATGCAGGTGGTTGCGCTGGTATTAGGGCTGCTGGAGGGAGAGATGCGCAGGGTGGTAATGCTGCTGGTATTAGGGCTGCTGAGAGGAGAGAGATGCAGGGTGGTAATGCTGCTTGGTATTAGGGCTGCTGGAGGGAGAGAGATGCAGGGATGGTTATGCTGCTGGTATTAGGGTGCTGGAGGGAAGAGATGCAGCGGGTGTATTGCTGCTGGTATTAGGGCTGCTGGAGGAGAGAGATGCAGGGGTGGTAATGCTGCTGGTTTAGGGCTGCTGGAAGGAGAGAATGCAGGGGGTAATGCTGCTGGTATTAGGGCTGCTGGAGGAGAGAGATGCAGGGTGGTATGCTGCTGGTATTAGGGCTGCTGGAGGGAGAGAGATGCAGGAGTGGTAATGCTGCTGTATTAGGGCTGCTGGGGGGAGAGATGAGGGTGGTATGCTGCTGGTATTAGGGCTGCTGGGGGGAGAGAGATGCAGGGTTTGTATGCTGCTGTATTAGTGGCTGCTGGGGGAGAAGATGCAGGGTGGTAATGCTGCTGGTATTAGGGCTGCTGGAGGGGAGAGATGCAGGGTTGTTGCTGCTGTATTAGGGCTGCGTGGGTAGAGAGATGCAGGGGTGGTATTGCTGCTGTATTAGGGCTGCTGGAGGAGAGAGATGCAGGGTTGTGGTAATGCTGCTGGTATTAGGGCTGCTGGAGGAGAGAGGATGCAGGTGGTAATGCGCTGCTTGTATTAGGGCTGCTGGAGAGAGAGAGATGCAGGGTGGTATGCCGCTGGTATTAGGGCTGCTGGAGGGAGAGAGATGCAGGGTGGTAATGCTGCTGGTTTAGGGCTGCTGGAGGGAGAGAGATGCAGGGTGGTATGCTGCTGGTATTAGGGCTGCTGGAGGAGAGAGAGATGCAAGGTGGTAATGCTGCTGGTATTAGGGCTGCTGGAGGGTGAGAGGATGCAGGGGTAATGCTGCCTGGTATTGGGCACTGGGAGGAGAGATGCAGGGTGGTATGCTGCTGGTATTGGCTGCTGGAGGGAGAGATGCAGGGTGGTATGCTGCTGGTATTAGGGCTGCTGGGGGAGGAGAGATGCAGGGTGTAATGCTGCTGGTATTAGGGCTGCTGGAGGGAGAGAGATGCAGGGGGGTAATGCTGCTGGTATTAGGGCTGCTGGAGGAGAGGGATGCAGGGTGGTATGCTGCTGTTTAGGCTGCTGGAGGAGAGAGATGCAGGTGGTATGCTGCTGGTATTAGGGCTGCTGAGGGAGAGAGATGCAGGGTGGTATGCTGCTGGTATTAGGGCTGCTGGAGGGAGAGATGCAGGGTGTAATGCTGCTGGTATTAGGGCTTCTGGGGGAGAGAGATGCCAAGTGGGTAATGCTGCTGGTATTAGGGCTGCTGGAGGCGAGAGAGATGCAGGGGGTAATGCTGCTGGTATTAGGGCTGCTGGAGGGAGAGAGATGAGGGGTAATGCTTGCTGGTATTAGGCTGCTGGGGAGGAGAGATGCAGGGTGGTATGCTGCTGGTATTAGGGCTGCTGGAGGGAGAGAGATGCAGGGTGGTATTGCTGCTGGTATTAGGGCTGCTGGAGGGAGAGAGATGCAGGGTGGATGCTGCTGGTATTAGGCTGCTGGAGGAGAGAGAATGCAGGCGTGGTAATGCTGCTGGTATTAGGGCTGCTGGAGGCGAGAGAGATGCAGGGTGTAATGCTGCTTGGTATTAGGGCTGCTGGAGGAGAGAGATGCAGGGTGTATGCTGCTGGTATTAGGGCTGCTGGAGGAGAAAGATGCAGGTGGTATGCTGCTGGTATAGGGCTGCTGGAGGGAGAGAGATGCAGGGTGGTATTGATGCTGGTACCAACCTGTCTGACTGACTGACTGCCCAACCTGACTGGACTGACTACCCAACCTGTTCGACTGACTGACTACCCAACCTGTTGACTGACTACCCAACCTGATGACTACCCAACCTGACTGACGACTACCCAACCTGTCTGACTGACTACCCAACCTGACTGACTACCCAACCATCGACTGACTGACTACCCAACCTATCTGACTGACGACTACCCAACCTGTCGACTGATGACTACCCAACCTGTCTGGACTGACCTACCCAACCTATGCTGACTGATGACTACCCAACCTGTCTGATGACTGACTACCCAACTCTTGTCCGACTGACTACCCAACCTGACTGACTGACTACCAACCTGTCTGACTGACTACCCAACCTGACTGACACCCAACTCTATCTGACTGACACTGGGACTAACCCAACCTGACTGACTGACTACCCAACCTGACTGACTGATACCCAACTGTCTGACTGACTGACTACCCAACTGGACTGACTGACTACCCAACCTGACTGACTGACTACCCAAAACCTGACTGACTGACTACCCAACCTGAACTGACTGACTACCCAACCTTGACTGACTGACTACCCAACCTGATTGACTTGGACTTTACCCAACCTGCACTGATACCCACCTGTCTGACTGACTGACTACCCAACCTGTCTGACTGACTACCCAACCGGTCTGACTGACTACCCAACCTCGACTGACTGACTACCCAACTGACTGACGACTACCCAACCTATCTGACTGACTGACTACCCAACCTGACTGACTGACTACCCAACTGACTGATGACTACCCACTGGACTGACTGACTACCCAACCTGGCTCTGACTGACTGACTACCCAACCTGTCTGACTGACTGACTACCCAACCTGTCTGACTGACTACCCACCTGACTGACTACCCAACCTATCTGACTGACTGACTACCAACCTGTCTGACGACTCCCAACCTGACTGACTACCCAACCTATCTGACGACTGACTACCCAAAACCTATCTGACTGACTGACTACCCAACCTGTCTGACTGACTGACTACCCAACCTGTCTGACTGACTACCCAACCTATCTGACTGACTGACTACCCAACCTGTTCTGACTGACTGACTACCAAACCTGTCGCGCTGCTAACCTGACTGACTGACTACCCAACCTGTCTGACTGACTAGCGAACCTAACTGACTGACTGCCCCACCTGGACTGACTGACTACCCAACCTTGACTGAGATACCCAACCTGACTGACTGACTACCCACCTGTCTGACTGACTGACTAACCCAACCTGACTGACTGACTACCCAACCTATCTGACTGACTGACTACCCACACTGACTGACTGACTACCCAACCTGACCTGACTGACTACCCAACCTGACTGACTTGACTACCCAACCTGATTGACTGGACTACCCAACCATCTGACTGACTGGACTACCCAACCTGTCTGACGTGACTGACTAGCCCAACCTGTCTGACGGATGACTACCAACCTGTCTGACTGACTGACTACCCACAACCTGTCTGACTGACTACCCAACCTGACTTGACTACCCAACCTGTCTGACTTGACTTGACTACCCAACCTTGTCTGACTGACTACCAACCTGACTGACTACCCAACCTTATCTGACTGATCTGACTACCTCCAACCTATCTGGACTGACTGACTACCCCAAAACCTGTCGACTGACTGACTACCCAACCTGTCTGACTGACTACCCAACCTATTCTGACTGACTACCCAACCTGTTGGACTGAACTGATCCAACCTGCCGACTGACTACCCAAACCTGATCTGGACTGACTACCAAACCTGCTGACTGACTACCCAACGTCTGCTGTACCCACCTGACTGACTACTACCCAAACCTGACTGACTGACTGACTACCCAACCTGTCTGACTGAACTGACTACCCAACCTGACTTGACTACCCAAACCTGTCTGACTGACTACCCAACCTGACTGACTACCCAACCTGACTGACTGACTACCCAACCTGTTTTGACTGACTACCCAACCCTGACTGCAGCCGAAACAATAAGTTAACAGGTCCCTGAAACAACTGGTTAATTACACATACTCACACAACAACTCAAACACACACAGTCTCTCACACCACCTCTCAAAAACATAACTGACTAACCGTCCACACACACCAATGGTCATTCTTTGTTCTCTCTCACCCCTCCCTCTCTTCTCTCTCCCCTCCTCTCTCTCCTTTCTCCCCCCCCCCCCCCCCCCCCCTCTCTTCTCTCTCTCCCCCTCCCTCTCTTCCCCTCCCCCCCCCTCTTCTCTTCTCTCTCCTCCCCTCTCTTCCCCTTCTCTCTCCTCCCTCTCTTTCTTCCCCCTCCCCTCTCTTTCTCTTACCTCTGAAGTCAGTGCTGTCCTGTTTGTTCAATGGCTGTGGCTTTGACAGAGTGCTTTGAACTGAGAATGTATTTTTACAGAATTGACCAGGAGTGGAGGAGGACCACTGGAGTGAACATTGACCAGGGATGGAGCGAGGACACTGTGAGCGAAACATTGGACCAGGTGGAGGAGGACACCGGAGCGAACATTGACCAGGGTGTAGGAGGACACCGGAGCGAACATTGACCAGGGTGGAGGAGGAACCGGATGCGAACATTTGACCAGGGTGAAGGAGACATTGTAGCGAACATTGACCAGGGGTGAAGGAAGGACACTTGGAGCGAACATTGAACCAGGGGTGGAGGAGGACACTGGTAGCGAACATTGACCAGGGTGAAGGAGGACACTGCGAGCGAACATTTGACCAGGGTGAAGGAGGACACTGGACACGACCATTGACCAGGGTGAAGGAGGACACTGGAGCGGACATTGACCATCTCCTCTGTGAATCTGAATGGTCGTGGAGTGTCCAGAACATCTTGGTAGCAGTGAGGCTAAAAGAGGGAATACTACCGAACAGGTTGACTCGAACCCTGCCTTTGATAAATGATTCAAGCACAGATCAAACAGAATTAGATATTATTTCCCCTTTATTTACCTGGTTAGATCCAGTAAATAAATGTTTTGTCTCAGCCTTTGATTGGACATGAATTTTTGAAAAAAAATATTATAGAACCAAAAATGTAACATCCCTTTTCCACTATTGCTATTTCCTGATGCCAGTGGACTAGCTGCAGTACTTAGTACATAATGACGGACAGCCCTGTGGAGAGCCGGGACCAGAAGCCTCGTCCCCTGGGCCGTAATCGGACCTCTCAGGCTTACTGTGTAACAGTCAGCCTCTCTGGAGGGACCAGATGGCATGACCCCCGGTGCTGGTGATGCCTGGTGGTTTGCCCACCCTGTTTCAGCCTCATCATGCTGGTCGGCCTGGTGGGAAACTCGTCTGGTCATCCACTTATCACCAGGCACCATCAGATGAGGACCGTCCACCAACTTTCTTATAGTACTGTTTCTGTATGTCAACTCTGTTATTCAACTCTGTTTACGCAACTCTGTTATGTCAACTCTGTTATGTCAAACTCTGTTACGTCAAACTCTGTTTGTTCAACTCTGTTATTGTCAACTCTGTTATGGTCAAACTCATGATCATTGTCCAACTCTGTTATGTCAACACTGTATGTCAACTCTGTTACGTCAACTCTGTTTGATGTCAAACTCTGTTATGTCAACTCTGTTCATGTCAACTCTGTTATTCACTCACTTCATCAACTCTGTTACGTCAACTCTGTTATGTCAACTCTGTTATGTTCAACTCTGTTATGTCAACTCTGTCATGGTCAACTCTGTTATGTCAAACTGCTGTTATGTCAACTGTCATGTCAACTCTGTGTATGTCAACTTCTACTCAAAACTCTGTTACGTCAACCTCTGTTATGTCAACTCTGTTATGTCAACTCTGTTATGTCAACTCTGTCATGTCAACTCGTTATGTCAACTCTTACATCAAACTCTGTTACGTCAACTCTTTACGGTCAACTCTGTTACGTCAACTCCTGTTACTGTCAACTTCGTTATGTCAACTCTATTATGGCAACTCTGTTATGGCAACTCTGGTATGTCAACTCTGCTTATGTCAACTCTGTTATGGTTGACTCCAGTAATTGGAACTCTTACATCAACTCTGTTACAGTCAACTCTGTCTACGTCAACTCTGTTACGTCAAACTCTGTTAATGTCAACTTTCTGTTACGTCAACTCTGTTACGTCACTCCATGTTACGTCAACTCTGTTATGTCAAACTCTATTATGGCAACTCTGTTTATGGCAAACTCTGTGTATGTCAACTCTGTTTAAAGTCAAACTCCTGTTATGTGACTCAGTAATGGCAACTCTTACATTCAAACTCTGACGTAACCTCTGTTACGTCAACTTCTGTTACGTCAACTCTGTTACGTCAACCCTGTTACGTTTCAAACTCTGTTATGTTCAACTCTATTATGGCAACTCTGTTATTGGCAACTCTGTTTATGTCAACTCTGTTATGTCCAACTCCTGTTATGTTGACTCAGTAATGGCAACTTCTTACATCAACTTCTGTTACGGTCATACTCTGTTTACGTTAACTCTTTACGTCAACTCTGTTACGTCAACTTCTGACGTTAACTCTGTTACGTCAACTCTGTTACGTCAACTCTGTTACGCAACTCTGTTACGTCAACTCTGGTTTGTCAACTCTGTTATGTCAACTCGTTACTGTTAACTGCCATTACGTCAACCCCTGGTTACAGTTCAACATCTGTTACGTCAACTCTGTTACGTTAACTCTGTTACGCTTAACCTTTACGTTTAACTCTGTCTGTACTTCTTTTGTGCCGTGTGTCTGCAGTGACAACAAAGACATCTTGTTCATGGGTGTTGCATCCCCTTCAACTCTACTCTACCCTCCTACCCCTCTCTGTCCTGGTCCCTGGTACCTCTACCCCTACCCTCTTCTTTCCTGCATGTTCCTGTCTACCCTCTACCCTCTCTGTCCTGTGTTCCCTGGGCACCCCTACCCTCTACGCCTCTCTGTCCTGTGTTGCCTGGCTACCCTCTACCCCCTAACCCGCTCTGTCATGTTCCCTGGCTACCCTCTAACCTCTTACCCCTCTAAACCTTCTCGTTGTCCTGTGTCCCTGGCTACCTTCTACCCTCTTCTGTCCTGGTTCCTGGCTACCTTCTACCCTCTCTGTCCTGTCTCCCCTGGCTACCCTCATAACCCTCTCTGTCCTGTGTTTCCTGGCCTTACTTTACCCTCTACCCTCTCTGTTCCTGTGTCCCTGGCTACCCTCTAACCTCTCCTGTCTTATGTCCCTGGCTACCTGCTACCCTGCTAACCTCTTCTGTCCCTGTGTTTCCCTGGCTACCCTCTACCCTCTCTGCTGTGTCCCTGGCTACCTTCTACCCTCTCTGTCCTGGGAGGTGTCCCCTGGCTACCCTCTACCCTCCCTATACATCTTCTGTCCCTTGTGCCCTGGCTACCCATCTACTCATTGCGCCTCTTGCTTGCCCCTGTGTCACATTAGCTACGCGTTTATACTAACCCTCCCCTACATTGTCCTGTGTCCCTGAAGGCTGACCCCCTTCTCCAAACCTCTACATGACCTTTCTCCTGTGGTTTCTACACTCGTCGCTACCGCACTCTTAACCCTCTTCTGTAATCCGTGGTTACCTAAGGCACTACCCTTCTAAGCTCTAACACTCTGCCTGTCCTCTGTCCCTTGGAGCTTACCCTCTACCCTCTACACCTCTCTGTCCTGTGTTCTTGGCTACCCTACTACCCTCTAACCTCTGCTGTCTGCCTGATAGTTAAACTGCCCTAAAAGTATAGTCCAACTCGACGTACCCTGCTAAGCTCTTAACCTCTCTGTCCTGTGTCCCCCTGTGAACCCTTACCCTTCTCTACCCTCGTCTTAAACCCTCTCTCCCTGCTCCTAGTTCCTGGGCTTAAACCTAACCTGCATACCGCTGCTCTGTTCCTGTGTCCCTACTTCACCTCCCTGTGCTTACGCGCGTTCATAACATATCCATCCTGATCCATGGTGAAAACATACCAGCGTAGGAGGCTACCCTCTAACCTATACTAAACCCCTCTGCTGATTATATATGTACACACTCCTGTACATACGCTTCTAAACCACGTTGCGTACCACTCACTCTCCCTGTCTGGATTAGTTAACTCCCTAATAAGGTTCACACATGGCTAGCACACTCTACGCGCGTCGAACCTCTCTTCTCTGCTTACCTCGTTAGCCACTTGGCTAACCTAACCCTCTCTGAAACCTCATTAGCTATTACCAATAGCAGTCACCTGGAGGGCATACCTCTAACCCTTCCTCCACATCCTTTAGATATCCGTTTGTTCCACTTGCCCTGCTAACCACTAGCGTACCCAATCATAACCTCGTAAGCAATGCTATCATTCCCCTGGTCGCCGGGCTACCCTCTACTCGCCTGTTACATCACTCCCCTATCTACATCAATATATTCGCTTGTGTAACACAACTCGCGGACTACCCGATGGCTTACCCTCGTAACCTCTCTGTCCCTGTGTCCCTCGCCTCCTCACCCTGCTTCGTTATCATCTCCACCCTCATACACCTAACTGTAACACAATCATGAATATCCATGGTCCTGGCTACCCTCCCACCTCTACCTACCCCTCTACATTTTGACTAGTTAACTCTTAAAGTATCCTGTGTAAAACCAGAGAGGCCCTAACCCTGACTAGTACTCCCTATAGTAAAACCCAGAAGGCAGGCCTACCCCTTTGTGTTCCGCTGGGAGCTACCCTAACTCATCCCTCTAACCCCTCTTCAATAGACTGATCACTATGTCCACTCGAGGGACGTAGCCCCCTCTATCTCTAATCCTCTCCCTTGTCCTGTGGACTCCTACCTTTCGGCCTACTCGACAGTTTTAACACTCCCAGAGCGTATGAACCTCTCCCTTGATACCTGCCTTCCCTGTGCGTAATAGCGCTTAACTCCTAATCTACACGCGTTTCAATAACACATCTCAAGATGTAGCTCCCTCTTGACTGTCCCCTTGGTCGTAATACCCGTTTTAAACCATCCTCCCTGTCGTTTAAACAGTAAAACCAGAAGTAGTTCCCTGGCTACCCCTCCTACCTTACCTCCTACCTCTCATGTTCTATGATTTTAGTACACTCTGGCTACCCCCTTCTGAACCAGTGTAAAAACCTCCTACGGCCTGTTGGTCCGCTGGCTTAAACCCTCTACCCTTCTAACATCTACTACCTGTGTATCCCTGGCTTACCCTCTGCTAAGAATAATACCCATCTCCCTAACCATCGTATAATACACATGTGCCTCAACTGGACATACTCTTACTACGCATCTAAACCTCTACTGGTCCTGCCTACCTCTGATAGTTAACTCCTGATGTAAATAGTCCGCACTGGGAGGCCTACCTCACGCCTCTCTGATAAGCGTTTAGCTTAACCATTCCTTGTCCTGTGTTTCGCTGCTGCATACCCTTCTTACCCTCTAAAACCGTTACTAGTCCATGCCATGTGCCGCATGGCCCACCCCTACCCCCTCTAGACCCTTTAGCCTCGTCTGATGCCTTGCTGTCTCCACATGGCTAGAGCTCTTATAACACATCTACCGTAGTCTTATGGTGACCCGTGGGCCTACCCTCTATCCCACCTCTAACCTCTCTGTCTCTCTAGATGTCCCTGAGTTACCCAACTCCTTAATCTACCCTCTGAACCTCTCATCTGTAACACTCAGAGAGGCCTATACCCGTGTCCCTCGCATACCCTGCAACTCTTACTGTCTGTCATATCATCGTCTCTTGGAGAGCTTCCCTGCGTGACCCTCTACTACTTCTCTACGATTCCAGTGAAGGCCGGCTACCCCTCTACCCTTCCTCCACATCTTCTGTCCCTGGATTATGGCTTCCCTGCTCGCCGTACCCTAACGTTACACATCTCATGCCATGCGTTTATGTCACACTTGGGGCTACCTTCTACCCCTCTCTTTCCGTTGTCCCTGGCTACCCTCTACCCTCTAAAGTATTCTGTCATCTGTGTCCTGGCGTTACCCTACATAACCCTCTTTCACATAAACGCGTGCGTTCTATCTATATCCGAGTCAGCGCCTCCGATCATACCTCGTACTACCCGTTTACATCAATCCTCCCTACAATGTCCTGGATGTACAACCCCAGCTAGACTGAACACACTGCTGGACCTCCTCAACTCACTCCCTTTATTCTGTGTATCGCCTTGTAACATCCCCTACCCTCATCAATGAGATCCTACATGAACCCTGTGTCCTGGCGTAACGCTCTAACCCTCTCTGTCCTGTGTCCCTGGCTACCCTCTAACCTCTCCTCGTCTTATGTCCCTCGCCTCCTTATGTCTTACCCATCCTCCTAACCCTAACTTCTTTAAACATGCCTACCTGTGTCCGCTGGGCTACCCTCTACCCTCTCCAACCTCCTTGCTCCTCGTGTCGCCTAGGCATAGCTCCATCTTTCCACATACACATGCTTCAAACTCTACGCTGTGTGGCCCCTGCGCCTACCCTCACTCCTCTCTTCTTATGTCCCTGGTACCCTCCTTACCCGTACTACCCTCATGCGTTGTTCCTGTGGATTCCCCCCTACATAGGCTAGACCTATACATACAAGCCTGCTCGTGTGGCTTTTTGCTTCGTCCGCCTTGGAATACGTGTGAGGCCTAACCAGTAGTAAACATCATAGGTCACTGGGCCTGTGTTTATGCCCTTCCTGCCCATATACCACCCGTACTCGTCTCCTATCCCACCTGTGCCAAGACATCCCGGAGGGGTGTCCCGCTTAGACCCTCTCAGTACCGTGTGTAACTCTCGCCTGAAACTGGTCAGCTTACCTAAACAACAGGTGGGTCACACACCACAGACTGTCAGCTACCTACCAAAAAAACCCCAAGAAAACAAGAGAGAAAACCCCATAGACGTGGCGGCTGTGGATAGTTTAACTCCGTAAGAGTAAACAGAAGGGGATCAGCCCAACCATACCGAGCTCTGTGCAGCTTTTAGTCCCTTACAATACAAGTTGAGTGTCACAACACATACCACAAACATGTCAGCTACGCGTACTAAACAGAGATGAACAGAGAGGTCAGCAACACCACAGACTGTCCCCTCCTACAACCGCGGGATAGTGGTGTCACAACTCCACGACTTGTTCACTACCTACTAATAGAAAGGTGCGGTTCAAACCACAGAACTGGTTCAAGCCATAGCACTACAACAGGTGGGTCACAAACCACAGAGGTGTCAATCTACCTACTAAACAGGTGCGCGGTCACAAACCACATGACTGTCGCTACCTCCACAAATAATCTGAATGGTTAGTACCCATCACAAAACAACAAAGTAAACTTGTCATGACATACACATACACAGGATGGGTCACACACCACAGACTGTCAGCTACTACAACAGGTGGTCACAAACGAGACACAGGGACGTGGTCACGACTACCATACAAACAGGACCCTGGGTCACCCACCATCAGGACTGTTCTAGCTACCGTTTTACAACAAAGCCTGTTGGGGTCCACCAAATAACACACGAGTACTAAGTACACGCTAGACCACAACAGGTGGGTCACAAAACCTACAGACGTGTGCAGGCTACCTAAAACAGGTGCCCCCAAGTGTACACAAAACCCACAAGCACCTGATATCAGCTCTCAAACAACAACCTGTAGGTCACAAACCTACAGACTGTCTAGCACCTACAACAGGCACCAAAACCATGGACTTCAGCTACCATCGGAGATCATGGTCGCATTCATCTGACCACGTGATCTTCGATCTATCTATAGAGCGATGTTGTGCGATCAATATTCGAGCATGGGGAACTAGATCCTCACACGTCAAATACTCATACAAACAACGAGGGTGGAGGCCTACAGTCACCTAGAATAGTCATGAACTCACTGTCCTGAAGTTTAAACAGAGAGGCTACCCTGATAGTTAACTCCTTAAAGTAAAACAGAGAGGCCAAACCCTGATAGTTGATAGGCTAATATGTGTTTACATACAGCAAGTCCTTCTGATTTCATAACAACCCAGGTTAGTCCAGATGAAGGCCTTGCCTAGGCCTAGGCCTATAGATCCAAGTCTGCTGTTACAACCATGTACTGTGGTGTCTCCTCTCCCTCTGCCTCTCAATATCACATTAGTCTTTCATAGCTTCACCTTGACTGTGCTGCTTGTAACTCATCCCAACGCCAGTCTCAGATCACCTAGCCAGATAAGCAACACTTTGTCAGCAACAAAATACCAAGGGTGCGTCCCAGTAATCTCTCCTATCTCCTGAAGTGTAAACTTGTTCAATAATTCCCACAAACCTAAAAGCATTGGATTGGTCTTCCCACAAACCTAAAAGCATTGGATTGGTCTTCCCACAAACCTAAAAGCACTAGATTGGTCTTCCCACAAACTTAAAAGCATTAGATTGGTCTTCCCACAAACCTAAAAGCACTAGATTGGTCTTCCCACAAACCTAAAAGCACTAGATTGGTCTTCCCACAAACCTAAAAGCACTAGATTGGTCTTCCCACAAACCTAAAAGCTTTACAGTGAACAGTGAACTGGCCCCTCCTGGTTTCTCTGTAGGTTCCTTCTAATCTAATCCTATTCCCTTTACAGTGAACTGGCCTCTCCTGGTTTCTCTGTAGGTTCTGTCTAATCTAATCCTATTCCCTTTACAGTGAACTGGCCCCTCCTGGTTTCTCTGTAGGTTCTGTCTAATCTA